>NC_049210.1:17234069-17301569 GCF_013347855.1 Anguilla anguilla
GGGAAAAAATCACAGCTCCCCGAGTCGTCTCTCGAGCCGGAACTGACAGGAACCCCTGCCTTTTTTTTTCATTCGCCATCGTCTCCATCAACATGGCTGCCGCTCTTCCCCGCGCGGCCGAGGCTCCCTGTCATTACCGCCGGCTTACCGCACGCGGCTAGCGGTCGTCAGTTTTTTTTCTTTTTAAGTATTTTTTATTATTATTATTATTTTTCTCTCCGCGCGGTTCGAGGAGTTATCCCTCCGTCACGCGTTAAAGGGTTCTCCGCTGTCTCCCTCTTTCTTTTCATCGTCTTTCCCTCTTCTTCCTCCCCTCGCCGGTCCCCCCCCCCCCCTCCCGTGCTTTCTCTTCCCGCGGCCCATGCGCGCGCGTGTTTCGGGGTCGTGACCTCCTCTCAGGGAGCCGGTCGGCCCGCAGACAGCGGCCCGAGGAGGAGAGGGATGCTGACGCTGGCGCGCAGCTTTTTAATTGAGACGTGCTGTCAGGGTGACAAACACGCGTTTGCATGGAGCGCCGCTTCCTTTAGGGCGGGGAGCTACGCGCTGCGGCGGCGGCGATGGCGCTTCCCGCGAACACTGCTAATCAGCCGGAGGAGGAGGAGGAGGAGCGGGGGGAGAGCCGGGGGGGGGGGGGGCTTCCGGAGGCTTCTCGGCTCCGCTCCTCGTCCACCCCGGCTCTTTTCCCCCTCAGTGTGCTTGTCCTCCCTCCCCGTCTTCTCACTGATACTCAGCCAAGCAGTGGAGGTGTGGAGGAGCTTACCTGAGTCCACAATCCGTTAGAAACCCCGGCTGCGGTTGTCACTCGCGGTTGCCTGTTTGAGGAGAAACGCCCCGGGACTCTTTTCAGCATGCTTCCAGGCAGCTGGGAGTTCCTGTTCCTGTTCCTCCTCTCGGCCCCCTGGCGCAGTACAGTGAGGAGAGTAAATCTTTACTGTCCTGACGGTACAGTTTGCTTTCCGGCGTGTCGCTTAATATTGACGCCGGCAAAACCGGAACCTTAAAAGCAGGAGCCAAGTGTATATACTAGAACCAGGCTGCCCAGCTCTGCTCCTGGAGACCTATCGACCGGCTCTCATTTCAGCCCCAATTTGGCACACCTGATTCTACTAATTAGCAGCTCAGCAAGACCTCTTGCTGTTGAATGAGATTGAATGGGCTTTTGTAGGGTTAGAATTAAGACCTGCTGGACGGTTGATTTCCTGAAACGGGATTGGGCAGCCTTGTTCTAGCCGTTTCATGTTTTACCGTTGGGCTCATGTCACGCCAGGGATATGCCAGGTATGACCACGCCCAGGAAACGGATCATCGGCGTGTGTGATCATCTGATTCGGTGTTTTACTATAGGCAAGCACTGGCTATACACACCAGAAGGAGAATGGTCCAAAAGTTCTGATGGGCTTGGTGTTGGGGTTGGGACTGGTTTTGAGGCATGTCGTCTGCATGGACCATATGACTTATCTGCCAGACACTTCTTGGTTCTAGGGCATGTCAGTCATTGCGTCTCCTTTGATGATTGGCTCCTTTCACTCTGAGCCCTTGTTTCAGCGTTTCAGAGCAGATCTTTTGTGTGTGTTTCCCCTGATGGCGAGATCTGGGAGCGTGTAGCTTTGCTAACAGAGTTCCGGGGGGGGGGTCCTCTGTGGCCCCTGTGTCTCGGCGCCGTCGAGCGGCGGGGCCCGCGCGCGCGGCCGCTCGCGGTTCCCGTGGAGACGAGAAGGGCCAGCGAGCTACGCATCACAGAAGCGCATCGTCGGGACCACTTCACTTCCCCCATTACCGGGCCGAGCGGATGCGTTAGCGCGCGTTCTCCGCCACGCGCCCGCTGTCATGGCAGCCCGCGCGAGCGGAGAGCCTCGTTACGCAGTCATGGAGCACCGCGCCTCGCCCTCGCAGCCGTGCGGAGGGGAAGAGGAGGTGTTCATTATGTAGTCATGGGATACCGCGGCTTACTCTCGCGACTCTGCGCTCTCCGCATTAGCGTGACGGGCGGAATGGCGTGGGACGCGTCGCCATTGTGAGGGGGGGGGGCGGGGGGGGGGGGGGCGTCTCCATCATTAAAATGTCCCGAATGTTTGAGAGCGGGATACCATTATCCGTCCGCGGGGCGCGCCGCGCACCTCCGGACGCAGCCCGGCCCCCTCTTTTCGGAAATGATCCGCCGAGCCAGCGGCGTGTCGTAGCAGCGGGGCATTGTGCTGAGACACCGCCGCGTGTTTTTTTTTTTTACCGCGAAGGCGCCCGGAACCAATTAAGACCCAACACAAAGCCGCGGACGGCGGCGCGGTCGCTTAGCGAAGAGAGACGTTTCGACTGAAGCGAGGGAGGCGTGGATCGGGACGCCGCGCGGTGTGCACGCTTCCTGCTCTCCGCGGTGCCGCGTCCTGGCCTATCGCGGACGAGCTGGTGATTCTGACAACTGTGTCTGAGGGGAGTAGAGCGGCGGTAGAGGCTGGGGTCAGGGTGGCCTGAAGACTCACAGGGTCTTCTTTTGTTGACTTTAAAATCAGCAACCAGTTTCAGCCAGCAAAAGCAAGTGACGAGAGCTACAGTAACAGTGTAACAGAATAATTAATCTGCTTCAGCTGATCAGTGTGGGAAATGGGGAAAAATAACACCCTGTAGCTTTCCTGGGTCAGCTACAGTACTCCTAACTCTAGGAAATATGCTTCAGGATTGCACAAATACTGTCTAGCCAAGTCCCGTCAAATCCCACTCACTTCCAGATCTCTAGTCATGCAGCCCTGTGCTAGTGCAGTAGTGTGTCACAATGCTTAAGGAACTGGTGTCGGAACCATGACGGCCCGTGGGTTTGATTCCTGGGCATGATGGCGTATCTGAACTTCTAGCTTCCAAAATACTCCAAACTCCAAACGAGAAAAAAAAAAAAATCAAGGATTGCGGGTTCGATTGTCACGTTCGTGCGCTGTGGTTCTACCCTTAAGCAACGTAGCTGATCTGAATTGCTTCAGTAGTGTATACAGCCGTATGAATGGGTTGTATGTAAAAAAAAAAAAGACTGAGACTGTGTAAGTCTCTGTGAATAGGAGTATCCGCTAAATACCGCAATGACCTATCCGGTCCCAACGACCCCAACCTCAGTGTCAGTGAGTCTGGCTCCCTAGCCGCTTAAAAGCCCCAAATTTAAATGTTCTGAAAGCGTGGACACAATGGCTTACCGCTGGCTCTGACTCCTGCCGAACCCTGGCGGCCTTCATTTTACAGCCGTCCAGGTATGAATGAATGAATTTACGACCGTGGGGCTGGACTATAACCGCCACCATCTGCACGAGCGGGGAACCTGTCTTAATGCATTCCATTGAAATGCAAAACCTAGCAGGCACTTAGTCTGTAAAGGCCTTTAGAAATATGATTAATAAATGAATGCGCCGGAGTGTATATTATAAATGGCGCTGGGAGGGAGTTTTGAAAGACCTGCTGTCGTTTCAATATGTCTGAAGCCCTTTTGTTCCCATCCAGGGCACCGTCTTCTTTGTGTGTCTCAGCAGGTAGATGCGAGGGGTTAATCCACACAATGGGAATGGTTGGGGATGGCTTTATGCTGTTTATAGTTCATTGTTCATCCTTCACTAAGCTCCCCAAAATGTCATTGTGCATTGTTTCCCCCCCCACCCCCTTCATTTTCAACCTTGCCTTTAATCCCGTGTCTGTTTCATGTGTTTGAATGAATGAATATTGATTCGCCCTTTTTTCATCTCGTTTAAGAGCGTTGTTTGTAGTTTGAGCTTTTGCTGTGCGGGTGTGTGTCCTGTTATGTTGAGCCGTGCTTTTATGTGTGTGGGCATGTTGTGTGTGTGTGTGTTGTGTGTGTGTGCCTGCGTGTGTGCATGTGTGTGTGTGTGTGTGTGTGTGTGTGTGTAAGAAACTGTGAGCGTGTGTGTGTACTTTCGTGTGTATGTATGTGGTTGTGATTGTGTGTGCATTCATGTCTGAATCTGTGCATAAAGTATATGTTTGTGGGCGCATAATTTTAATTTTCCTGTGTTGTTTCATGTACATTTATGTGTTAATGTTTGTATGAACATTCAGTTTTACCATTGTTTTGTGTTTTTCACATGTTCACATGAATAATTTTGGTGTGTTGTGTGTCTATATGTGCGTGAATGTTTGTGAGGAAGCATCCGTGCTCCTAAGCTGTGTGTGTGCGTGCGTGTCTGTGTGTGCGCGTGTGTATGCGCGTGCGTGCGTGTGCGCGTGTGTATGAGAGTGGATTGTTACGCTGTGTTGTGGTCTGATCCATGGGTGTCTCTGGTACAGCCCGCACGAGTGCCACCCCCCAGGCCCCCACCCCCCCGGGTTCAACGCAGCGCAAGGCCCGTGAGTACCCCCCCAAACCCCCCCCCACCCCAACACCGATGCCCCTCGTCCCGGGCATCACCGCACCTCCCAAATCTGCCCCCTGGAGTGATACACTGTGCACGCAATCTGAGGCTGCAGGCACTATATCAACCACAGTATGCGCGAGTGCTTTTCTGCCTGTGTGAGTATGTGTGTTTCTGCGTGTGTGAGTTTGTGTGTTTCTGCGTGTGTGAGTGTGTGTGCGTTTGTGTGTTTCTGCGTGTGTGAGTTTGTGTGTTTCTGCGTGTGTGAGTTTGTGTGTTTCTGCGTGTGTGGGTTTGTGTGTTTCTGCGTGTGTGGGTCTGTGTGTTTCTGCGTGTGTGAGTCTGTGTGTTTCTGCGTGTGTGGGTTTGTGTGTGTCTGCGTGTGTGAGTCTTTCTGCGTGTGTGAGTCTGTGTGTTTCTGCATGTGTGGGTTTGTGTGTTTCTGCGTGTGTGAGTCTGTGTGTCTGTGTGTGTGGGTTTGTGTGTTTCTGCGTGTGTGAGTCTGTGTGTCTGTGTGTGTGAGCTTGTGTGTTTCTGCGTGTGTGGGTCTGTGTGTTTCTGTGTGTGTGGGTCTGTGTGTTTCTGCGTGTGTGAGTCTGTGTGTTTCTGCGTGTGTGGGTCTGTGTGTTTCTGCGTGTGTGGGTTTGTGTGTTTCTGCGTGTGTGGGTTTGGGTGTTTCTGCGTGTGTGGGTCTGTGTGTTTCTGCGTGTGTGAGTTTGTGTGTTTCTGCGTGTGTGGGTTTGGGTGTTTCTGCGTGTGTGGGTCTGTGTGTTTCTGCGTGTGTGGGTGTGTGTGTTTCTGCGTGTGTGGGTTTGTGTGTTTCTGCGTGTGTGGGTTTGTGTGTTTCTGCGTGTGTGGGTCTGTGTGTTTCTGCGTGTGTGGGTGTGTGTGTTTCTGCGTGTGTGGGTTTGTGTGTTTCTGCGTGTGTGGGTGCATACTGTGACATTTAACTGTAGCTGGAGTCTAACCCTGTCGCCTTGTGGCTGCAGAGCTTCGTTTATGTTTCCTGTGCCCCGGTGTGTGTGTGTAGCGCCCGTGCTCGTGTGTGTGTGTGTGTATGCGCCCGTGCTCGTGTGTGTGTGTGTGTGCGCCCGTGCTCGTGTGTGTGTGTGTGTATGCGCCCGTGCTCGTGTGTGTGTGTGTGTATGCGCCCGTGCTCGTGTGTGTGTGTGTGTATGCGCCCGTGCTCGTGTGTGTGTGTGTGTATGCGCCCGTGCTCGTGTGTGTGTGTGTATGCGCCCGTGCTCGCGTGTGTGTGTGTGTGTGTGTGTGTGTGTGTGTGTGTGTATGTGTGTGTGTGTGTGTGTGTGTGTGTGTGTGTGTGTGTGTGTGTGTATGCGCCCGTGCTCGTGTGTGTGTGTGCAGACACACCGTGACAGCGAGCTCTTCCTGGAGTCCTTAATCCTCTAGTTTTGTCTTCTGTTTTCCGGTTTGTGTGTGTGCGTGTGTGGCCACTGGCCTGCACTGTGACTGCCTGCCGAACCTCCTCACTGATTAACATGACTAAACCCAGCAGGAGGTGCTGTTATTCTGGTATTCTCCTCCTTTTTTGGTCCCTCTGGCCAAACTCACTTCCTCCGTGAACCTCCTCAGCGTACCTGTGCAGGGTGCTCCTCCCTGCAGTGCGACTTACCTGTGAGAAAATTCTCAAAACGCTCAATGTGTGCCGTGATTCCTGAGAATGTACCGGAACTGATTCACTGTGTTAGGAAAAGACAAGACTCTCTGAGGATTCGGTAAGTTAATGGCCTTCCGTGAGATGATAACATCTCTACATGTTGACTGGAACTGGAGAGGAAGCTGTGGAGATGCAGTGTGTGAGGTTATTTATGGGGGGGGGGGGTTTGCAGGTGTGGAGTGTGATTGCAGGCGCGCATATGCTGCATGGTGCTCCCCCTGCCTGTTTGTTAGCACCTCCCCCCCGTGTGCTGAGGAAACAGGAAGTGTCAGGAAGCAGGGAACAGGAAGCGTCTCGTGTAGTCGCGCTCACACCCCTCATCCCCGATCACGTCAACGTGGGACTGAGTGTCGGGATACGAAAACAAACGAAAACACACAGGATTGCATTAACCAGCGGAAAATTAAGAGCGTAGCTTTTGTTTTCCAGTTCCCCCTCCTCTCTCTCTCTCTCCATCTCTCCCTGTCTCTCTCCCTATCTCTCTCTCACCCTCGCCTCTACCTAAATGAGATGACAGAGGTTTTATTGCCTCTTAATGTCACATAGTTGCTTAGCATGCACCCTTATCCAGGGTACGTACAGTACGTTTGCAGTATTCCCACAGCCTTGACAGCAAGGGGTAACCTTTGGTTTTATGTGCTTATTTTACTTTATGGCACTTATTCGCTCCTTTGTGTGTCGGATGGGTCTGGAGAGCCAGTGCAGTGCATAGAGGGAAATTCCTCCTCCCTTGGGAAGCCTGTCTGGGCAGCAGCGTTCTGTTGTGGAATGGGATCCTGCCGCCTCTCTGGGGTAATATTAAGTCCCTGTGCAACACAGCTGTAGGCATAGCTGTGGGTATATATTTATCGTCCTTGTATTGTATAGTACAGCTTTATCGTGTTTGTGCATTGATATTAAGCTTCCTGAGTCGACCATTTCTGTGTAGCAATAGAGATATCTTTTGGCTGCGCAGCTGTTGTGTATCTGTTTAGTAATGCTGCAGTCCCTGAGTTGCACAGCTGTAGCGTGTCTTTGGTTGGACAGCAACTGTGCTGTGAGCTGTTTTTCTGGTGCCTGTGCCAGCGGAGGGATTCTCTGGAGCCCAGCGTTCCACAGTCCTCCTGCTGGGTGTGCGCGCCTCCCAGTAATCCCAGACTTCCGCTGGCTCCCACGCCGACTGTTTACCCTGTCGTTTATGCTTTTCGGTGTGTGTGTGTGTGTGTGTGTGGGGGTGTGTCTGTGTGTGTGTGTATTCGTAGGTGTGTGTGTGTGTGTGTGTGTGTGTGGGTGTCTGTGTGTGTGTATGTGTGGGTGGGTGTGTGTTTGTGAGACATGAGAGAGAGAGAGAGTGAAATGCTAAGCCTCCAGTGAGGACACAGAACCACTCCCCCCACCATATTTTTCTAGAAATGTGGACTGACCTAGCCCCCAAAGTCCCCCCCCCCAGCACCAAACCCTGACTCCTACCCAACACACACACACACTCTCACACACACACACACACACGCACACACACACACACTCTCACACACACACACGCACACGCACACGCACACGCACACGCACACACACACACACGCACGCACACACACACACACACACACACACACACAGTCTCACACGCACACACACACACACACTCTCACACACACACACACACACTCTCACACACACACACACACACACTCACACACACACTCACACACACACACACACACACACACACACACTCACACACACACACACACGCACACGCACACTCTCACACACACACACACACACACACACTCACACACACACACTCGTTGCCGGCGTGCCTGGCCGGCGGGGCCGAGCCGGGGGCTCTTCTCTGAAGCGGCGCGGGGGGAGAAGGTGAAAGTATTCACGGCACGATGACAAGCCAGCGTCACGCATCACCTTCCAGCTCAGGCTTAATTAAACAGCCTTTCATTCCCCCCCCCCCCCCTCCGCCCCCCTCCGCCGGCCCCGCCGCTTTGTTCGCCCGCCCTTAATGAAGCAGTCTCCTCCATCCATCCCGCTGATTGCCAGGCCGCTGTCTTTGTTTGTTGGCTCCCGGCCATCTGGCTGTGCTTCGCCGCCTCCGCTCGCCTAATTAGCTCTGTTGTTCTTTTTCCTCCCCAAGTTTTTTGCGCCCTGTTTCAAGTTCAGGCAAACAGCACCAAAACTTAATCCCGTCCACCGCCCCCCCCACACCCCCTCCTCCCTCCTCCTCCCCTCAGCAAGGGGCCGGGGTCGGCCTGGACATGGCCCGAGCGTGACCTCCCCTCTCTGCCCACCGGTGGGGGATTCGCCGGTCCCTCCCCGGCCGAACTTCGACCCTCACAGTGGGTCTGTGGCTTGTCTGTGGCTTGTCATTGCCCGGACCGATCCACGTCTTGCTCACGCCACGCCCTGCAGGAGGCGCTGTGCGGAACTGAGGCTGAGAGACTCACACCTGCTGCGGAGCGTGCGTGTGTGGGCTTCTATGTGTGTGTGTGTGTGTGTGTGTGTGTGTCTGACTGTGTCTGAGAACACTGCGATCGTACTGCAGCCTGGCTTGTTTCCATGCCCACATCTCAGGCAGGTATTTCTCTGAACACAGTTAGCGCGGGGAAGCCTTACTGTGGCTGTGGGCGGTGCTCGCTGCCCTGCTGCTGTTTGTGGGTTGTGTGTCTGCTTCCTGTCCACCACAGAATGAGGCTCAGGGATACACACAAACCAAAGTGTCTCACCTCCGCCCTTTTCCCCCTCCAGTCGCCTCTGAACATGCCCTGATCATCGCTTTACCTGTTTAGCTCCGCCCCCTTTCCTGCTCCACCCAACTGGCCCCTCCCTTTCAGGATCTCTTCTCCCCTTTAATGCCTGTGTTCACGAGGGGGCATCCTCATCTCCATTCACCTGTTACCTCTCTGTACACTGGGTCAAGAGCGTTCCCTGAGGTGTTCACTGAGCATGCTCCCGGTCGGGGGTCAGTCAGAGGTCATCTGGCCCCCACCCCTCTCATGCCTGTGCGTGTGAATGCCCTTCCTGTGTGTCAGCGGGGGGGCTCTCTGACTGGCTGGCTTATTGCAAAATGGAGGCGTTTCCATGCGAGAGGCCATTCATAATGAGAGCCAGAATTCCTCTGTGCTTGGCTGTGTGCAGTGAATCGTGATGCTCACCTCCCTTGTAAGTAAACATTGAGTAGAAAGAGGCTTCTAAGTGTGTGTGTGCGTGTGTGTGTGTGCGTGTGTGCGCACGTGGGTGTGAGATTATGTACAGGTAATCGTGTTCCTTTGAGTTTTCGTATGTGCATGTGAGTGTGGTTAGCTAGGCTGAGCAAGTTTCTCCGGACTTCCTGTTCTCCTCAGTGTTTCTCTCTCTCTGCGCCGAGCTCGCACTCATTCCCCACATGCCCTCCTGGCACCGGTCGGTCCCGTGCCCTTTCCCGGCCGCGGGGCCAGCTCGCGCCCGTCTGCCGCCGGGCTCTGACCTGAGAGAGAGCGCGCGGCGCGGCGTTCTGCGGTTACTCAACGCGGCGCGTGTCTCGGGTGCTGTGAGCTTCTTCTGGGCTTTGTCCTGCAGGGGGCCCTGCTCTCTCTGCTGTGTCCGTTGGGGCTTTTGTGCTCCGTTGTGGGGTGCCTTTGTCCGGAGTAGGCATTGCAAGCGACCTGGTGTTTGGATGAAAGTTAAAAACCTAGCGTCCGCTCCTTCAGGCTCGCTAAGTGTGTGTGAGCGCGCGTGCGCCCGTGCGTCTCACTCCTGTCCGTGTGACCTTCCCCCGCAGGCTCGCCCCCCGCGCCCCCTGGTGGTGAAGAGGCCCCGCAGCAACGTCGCCCTGGACGCCCGCCGCACCTCCGCCTCCAGCCCCGAGCAGTAAGCGCACCCTCCACTCCTTCATCTGTCCTTTATCTCTTCACTCATCTCTCCATCCATCTATCCATCAGCAGTGGGATATACTGTGGGATAAGCAGTGTGATATACTGTAGTCTCCTACCACAGTCAACAAATTACTCTAGGTTTGAATCCAAAGTTGGGAAGCTGCCGTACTCTAGAACGTAAGTAAACTGAAAAGTTTTGGTAAACACCCAGCTGGGTCAACATAGTAAACTATTACAGTTACATATCCCTGGACAAAGGCATCTACATTATTACTAATTATGTAATTAACTGTATATTATATATGTAATGTACCTTTCTCTCTCTGCACTCACACGCACTAGAATTCACATAGTCTACAGTCTACACTCCATCCGCATGCAGATATTACTGTACTTTCTTACTCCAGCCACTGTTAGTCAGTAATCACCAAACAGCCCTGTTAGCTCAGTGTTTAGTGTCACGCTTACATCATTTAATGAGAAGACCACATCTTAGTTTTTTTTTTTTGTCTGTGTGAAAGATACTACTAATAGAAGCACAATATGAAAACTATGACAGATATACAATGTGATTTATTTTGGCTGATCCCTTATAGTCTATATTAAAATGATATTTGTCCCTCTTGGGCAGTGGTTAAATCAAACCCGACCAATAATCATTTGTTGCAAACATAGCACTATACTTTATGTTTTTAGCTCATATTTTATATGGTTAAAACATAGCTCAAAACACAAACCAGAGGTTGCATCATCTTTTTTTCCCCACAGCAGATGGGACAAACTTTGATTCATTTCTCGGTCTGTGACTTTGGCAGCTCGTGAGTTTGAAATAGGGGAGTCTAAAAAATCTGACCTTTAAAAGTTAGAATCGTCCCGAATCTGTGTTTGATTATTCGATATTATTAACAAGGGCCGGCTGCTCGCGTAAAGATCAGCCGTTTGCCGCTGATTCCGTTTTGACTTGATTTAGCACTGCCTGTGTGTTCTGCACTTTAAATCATTTTAAATACAAGCAACGAGATAGAATTTCTGAAAGAAACTGGAGATCGGGTGAAAACCGAATGTTGAAATTGGGTGTGTAGACTTACATTTTTTTTAATGGAAGCATTGAACATTAATTGCATTAAGGAATTTAAGAACATGAACACTTTGCATGGCAGTAAGCATTACCTTATCAGTTAAAGTTTTTATCGATCTCCGATGAGTGGCATAAGAGTCCACAGTGGTTACAAAGCTATGGCCACTCTCTTAGATGCAGTTTAGTGTAGAGGATTTTCCATTTGATTGTAATAGGTGGTCCTTATTAAAATTGTAACGGAACAAAACCAATTCAGATTCACACATTCGACTGGCAGTTAATGGGTAAAAATAATTAATAAATTAATAAATAACCAACCGACACTTAACAACCCCCTAATGTCCTGTGCGCATTGAGGCTGAGAGGGACTGAGGGGTGAGTGAGGCCAGACCCATCCCCGTGGTCCTGTTTGGGGGGGTTCAGAGCTAGCACTGGAGCCAGAGGGACCTGCTCCTCCAGGTGTAATTACTGCCTGTAATTAGCTGGCTTCCTCATGACGAGCTCCACCGTACCGCAGGGTGCTGAATACCATTTTATTGAAAAAATAATAATAAACTCGCACCCAAGACGGTAATTGAAAAAAATATCCATTTAAGGAAGCGTAGACACTGCGCGTTCAAAAAAAAAAAAAACCTCAGAGAGCTTTGTGTGTTTTTATAAAGAATTCTTTCCGGATTTTATTTTCAGTGAAAACGAGTTAAAGGAGTCGGCCAAAGCGATTCCTCTGCAAAAAAAAATCATGTTTATTTTATGCTGGCGGGGGGCGGGGGGGGGGGGGGGGGGGGGGACAAATAGAGCTCGCTGCCTCAATTTTTCCCTCTTTCTTTCAGTTTGAGAAAGGCCGTGATGCAAGAGGGTGCGGAGGTTAGCGCGGCTCAGACAATTTGCAATTGAGCCATTTCTCCGCAGCAACATTCACACCTGCTGAGCCAATTTAGCATCCTGGAAGCAGCCTAACAACTAGATATATAATTATACGCTAGGTTGACCCCAAACTATTAGACTCAAAGGGGCAAAATTGTGTCTTCCGTGTGTATTCAAATTAAGCTTGAAGCCATCCCCAGACAGAGGAAGGAAGCGGAGAAATGAGGAAGAAAAAGCGCTGCTTTTTCTCCACGAGGTGAGAAATGAGAAACCGCGGGCGAGCGGTGGCGGTTCGCAGGGCGGAGCCAGGAAGCGCTGCAGTTTGCGGTCTTGCGGGCCGATCAGGCCTGCGGCTGACGGACAGGATGTAGAAATGACTCCGCGTCCTTTCGTAGCAGAGTTGCGGTCATCGCGGTCGGTAGAACCGAATAGTGATACGCATGGTGGTCTGCTTGTTTTGTGGTCAGTTTCTGGCCGCTTATTTTATTGTTCTTGACCGCTTCCTGGAGCGTGGGTAGTAATGTGAACTGTGGTCTCGGTGGTGCGTTGAGTCGGCAGGATGGGGAGGTTGTTTTCATCGGAGCGGTTCGATTGACACTGAACATCCATCTGATCAGCGATGCTTTAACCGTACACACGAATGCTCATCTCTACAGCCTTCAGGGGGCTCCCAAACTCTCAAGGCGAATAATGAAGATCTATACTGCACCCTTGTGGCTTTTTTTGCATACTGCAATTATTATTTTAAATCGCAGTCGGCGAGGAGGTGGGCTTCACAACAGAACCGCAAGTAATACAGAAGTAAATGGCAGCGATAACAACTTCACCGGATAAAGTATTCTGGCTGCGTAGCGCGTTCGGAGTTCTGGATTTCGCAGAGCGCTGCCGTGAGCTGAACGCGGAAAGCCTTCGCTGAGTCACGGTAAGACGGACAGCGAGAGGCTGTCACGGCTCCAAAGGCCCTCGTGGACATGTACCTGTTTCGGGAATGGGGGAATTCCTGTTTATTCCGGCTCCAAACGGGCGCTCCAGACGGGCGGCGCTCCGAACGGCAGAGCGCGCTCCGAACGAAGCCGGGTCACACGGGAGACGGCTCCCGGCGATCGACGCCCTCCACGACCGCCTGAGCCGATTTTTTTAATCCGCGCGCCTCTTGCCTCCCCCCCCCCCCCTTTTAACCAGAGGTGCCGGTGATGCCCCCCGAAAATGACAGCTCGCGTGAATATTAAGCATCCCCCGGCTTCTTTTCTACATCTTATTCCCCCACGCCCCTGCCCCCACCCTCACCCCCATCCCCGCTACGCCCTCAGCCTCCTCGGCGGCTGGGCTCCCCCCCCCCCCCCCCCCCCCCCCCCGTTCGTGTCAATTAAAAGTGAAATATCTGCATTTGTCAACATTTCATCTGCGGGCCGGGCCCGTGACGTGTCGCTGATTTGTCGGGGGTTCTCTGACACTCGAGAGGGAGCGGGAGGCGCGCGGAGCCCCCCCCCTCCTCCCCCCCCCCCCCTCATTAAAGCACGCGGCGGCTCCATGATGCTCTACTCGGCGCTACGCCTGCTCGCCCCGCCTCGACGCACCGTCTCCCTGACACGATACTTACCCGGGAACAGCGCCGCCTGTCAGGCCTGTCACATGCCAGCGAGGGCCCGCTCAACCACGGGGGAGGGAGGGGGGACGGGAGGGGGGAGGGAGGGGGGGGCCCGCACAATCTCTGCTGTTTATCCCCTCAGCCCCCCACCCCCACCCGTAGCCCCTCTGTTCTCTCTTTCTTCCTCTCTGGGTCTCTGTCTCTTTATTCTCCTTTCCTCTCCTCCTGCCCTCTTTTGGGGAGGAGGAGAGGTCGTCCCCTCGTCCCGAACGGGGTCCTAATCCGTCGCGCGGGTGGCTTGTCGTCCCCGGAAACCGCGGCGGAACGGCCGCGCGGGTCAGAGCCGCTGACGCCGCGGTCTGGTGGTCCTGGAATCCGCTGCGGAAGCCGACCGCTGAGCGTGTGCGGGGCGGTGCGGGCGGGGAGGGGTCACCCCACGCGTCCCCGTCCTCGTCCTCTTTCTGCCCGAATGACACGCTGTGTCCGCTCACTTTACCCAGCAGAACTCTGTGTGGCTTTGTCAGTCCTCCCTTAACAGGATAGTGAAAGCTGCGTTTTACTCCCTCTGTGTGTGTGTGTGTGTGTCTGTCTGTGTGTGTATATGTGTGTGTATGCATGTGTGTGTAGGTGTGTCCGTGTGTGTGTGTGTGTGTGTGTGTGTGTGTTTTTGTCTGTGTGTCTGTGTGTCTGTGTATGTGTGTGTGTGTGTGTGCGTATGTGTGTATATGTGTGTCTGTCTGTGTGTGTGTGTGTGTGTGCATATGTGTGTCTGTGTGTGTGTGTGTGTGTGTGTGCGTGTGTGTGTATATGTGTGTCCGTGTGTGTGCGTGTATGTGTGTGTGTGTGTCCGTGAGTGAGTGTGTGTGTGTGTGTACGGGCAGGGCCTCTTGGCTGAGACTTCATCCCTGCATTCCTGCAGCCTCAGCCCCCACACTGAGGCCAGAGAGTGGACACTTCGCTTCAGTGCCGACTACAAATCACATTCATTAAGAAAAAAAACACGCTGTCCGGTGCACAGGAGTGGAAACCCACAAAGAGACAAAGGAATTTGGTATTAGACCTTCAAAGGGGCCAGGGAGTGGAGAGAGATGTAAAAGGATTAGACAAGCTTTTGTGCTCAAATAGAGGAAATCTACCCCCCCAGCCCAGCTACATTTATTGTTCAGCTGGGTTTTCACATCTCCAGTTGACTCTCTGTTCTTGACTTAGTCAGACTTTTTATTTAATCTGTACGCTTGGTCTCATGATAAAACACAGAGAGGTGCCATAAGAGAACACAGTGGTTTCATTTAAAAAAAATAATTTAAAAAACTCAACTACTCTGATGCCAAAAAACAATGAACGTGAGAAGTAATTCAGGAAGTAGTTTGATTAATGTCTCTGAACACACGGGGTTGAAAGCTGATTTTCTTCGGTGCGAGTTGGGGGGTCTGCTAGTTTTTGGGCAGGGCAGTAGAACACTCTGTTTGTCTCTGGTCACCAGCTGTAGCCCCTCATAACAGCTAAAGTCTGAGGGACTCTAGAAGAGGAAGTTCATGGACGGAGACAGACCATTAGACCCTAGGCATGCAGTGCTGAGGTAAAACAAGCAGTCCACATTGTTAAATAAGGAATCCTTGCCGTCTCGCAGAATGTGAATTGCCACTGAAACAGGAATGGTGAGGAATTTTCAATTTAATCAAACGTGGCCCTTTGATTCTGTGAAAATAAGTATGAGCCAGTGGTTGATTAAATGCCATTTTTGCCATACAGTTCTTTTGTATGTGGCCCTTTAGTGGTATGCATGGAGCAGCTTCATTTCAGGTATAGAATGAGCCATAAAGCAGAAAGAAAACATTTGAGGGGTGTTTAGGTGTCAGCAGCAAATAAATATGTTGAATTAATTATCAGGCAGGGACATTTTGAAATGTTTGTTCGTTCTTATTTAAATGATCAAATGATGAACAGTGCCACTGTAATAAACGATGGTTTGAGAACAGTGTTTGATGTGCAGATCTGAGCACTGCCGTAAGGTGCCTGTGTGTTGAGTGTAAGGGGCTGGCGGGGAAGCATGTGGGTTCACCGGGTTCATTCAGCAGTGCTGTGTGAGAGATGATTGGAGGGAAGCTCATGCCAGTGTCCTGTCTGGAGCTGTGCGAGACACAGGGATGGGCACGGTCCCCACAAACCAACATGCACACATTCTTAAGCAGCATGCTGTACTCTGACTTTAAATTCACTCAAAATCAAACACCTCTCTCTCTATCTCTCTCTCTCTCTCTCTGATAGGATACACTGGTCACCCCTTCTCCCTCTTTCCCTCAGTGTTTTCAAAGTCTGCCTCTCTCCTCTCACTCTAGCTTTCTCTCTTTCTCAGTGTTTGATTTTGGCTGTGTCTCTCTCTCTCCCTCCGTCCCTGTGTCCCTCTCTCTCTCTCTAGCTTTGTCCGGCCCACGCGCCACTACACCGTCTTCCTGTCGGAGGACTCGTCGGGGGACGAGTTCCAGCATGAGGAGGACTCTGTTTCCGGCTTCTCTGAGAACTTCCTCTTCTCTGCTCCCTTTGAATGGTCTCTACTTTCAGATCTCTGCGTGTGTTTGCTCGTGTGCGTCTCACGCGTCTCAGTGTGTCTCATTCGTTTCTCAGTGTGCCTTTTGCGCCCTTGAGTGATTAACCCACAAATCCGTCTGCTCACATTAGTACTACATATCCCAGAATCCCAGCTCTCTCTCATGTTGAGGTCAGGGCCTTCCCCCTTTTCAGGTGATGTTTTCTGCAAACCAGGTGAATGGAAATCATTTTTACTCCGTTTGTCATCTGGTGTGGACAACCATTTTATCTTAGATTTTTGTATGCTGCTTAGCCAACCAATTTCTTTAGCAGGTTCATTATTCATTTGTCTTTAGTTATGTATAATCTTGCGTTCATGAAATGAACAATTTGGTAATATCACGATGCTGATTGATGTTGCTATATAAATATATAATGTTTGCCAACATGGTAAATTTTTACTATTTGGTGGTGCCTTCGCAAGCCACAAAAAAATATGTGTCACCTAGCAAAAACATCGGTCCTGTTATGTTGTGAAACTGTGGTTTTGATGATGCTTCTGTGCAATACTTACACTATAAAGAGCATTGTCTAATATAAAGTATAAAGAAAATAATCTATTTACATTATTGGATGTTTTACTTATTTTTTCACAACTTAATCATGTGCATGAAATGTATATTAACTGATTGTATTCAGTGTTCGCTCACCTGCTTTCACTATGTCTCATTTTCCAGGCCACAGCCTTAACTTTGTGTGTGTGTGTGTGTGTGTGTGCATCTGTGTGTGCGTGTGAGTGTGTTTTGGAATTCACTCTCTGCTTTACCTGCTTTCACGTTGTCCCATATGCCAGGCCTCAGCCTTAAATTTGTGTGTGTGTGTGTGTGTGTGTGTGCATCTGTGTGTGTGTGTGTGTGTTTTGGAATTCACTCTCTGCTTTACCTGCTTTCACGTTGTCCCATATGCCAGGCCTCAGCCTTACAGGACCCTAAAGGAGGCGGACTTTGCGGAGGCGGAGGAGGGGCAAGGGGCGGAGCGTGTCCAGGGTCACACGGCGCCCCCTAGCCCCGTGGGCGACAAGATCACGGAGATCAGCCTCCTGGACGACATCTTCGGCCTGGAGGGGGAGCTGGAGAGCCAGACCCTCACGCTGGCCAAAAGCCTGGAGGACCTGCGCACTCCCAAAGACCCTGCGGACCTGAGGGAGCAGGTCAAGTTCAGTTACCAGGTCAGGGTGCGGCCTGCGCTAAGCGCTTTACATACTTCAGTACTCTGGCTATAATTAGCCATCATTTGTGTTCACTGTTGGCTTTGGAAAGTTGCCGGTTTATATTTTACCTTAAAATCAGCAGCCATTTTGGCTCCAAGAAACCAGGTGAGGTGAGTTAACTGTGTAACCAACTGTTCAATCACATGCTGATTAATAATAAAAATCCTGCACACCCTGCAGCTCTCCAAGGGACAGGCTAAATACCATTGCATTATACGCACTTTTATTAACCTTATGGTACTTCATTTATCCAAGTCCTGTACACTTACTGCAGTGGTTCTTGACTCTGTTCCTGGAGATCTACCGTCCTGTACATTTTCACTCCAACTGTTTTCACTCCTAGAAAGCACATCTCATTAAACAGCTAGAGATCTCATTGTGCTGCTAATTAGTAGTCAGGTGTGCCATAAAAAAGTGTTGCTATGAGAACCTACAGGATGGTAGACCTCCAGAAACAAGGGTTGGGAACCACTGCTTTACTGTACTTTTATACTTTATCAACCTTCTTTATGTGTGTAGATAAAACCTAAAGGTGGAGGGATGTGTGTATTTAAATGTAGAGGGATGTGTGTATCTAAAGGTGAAGGGATGTGTGTGTCTAAAGGTGGAGGGATGTGTGTATCTGAAGGTGGAGGCATGTGTGTGTCTAAAGGTGGAGGGCTGTATGTAAATGGTAAATGGTAAATGGACTGCATTTATATAGCGCTTTTATCCAAAGCGCTTTACAATTGATGCCTCTCATTCGCCGGAGCAGTTAGGGGTTAGGTGTCTTGCTCAAGGACACTTCGACATGCCCAGGGCAGGGTTTGAACCGGCAACCCTCTGACTGCCAGACAATCGGTCTTACCTCCTGAGCTATGTCGCCCCATGTATGTGTCTAAAGGTGGAGGGATGTGTGTATCTAAAGGTGGAGGGATGTGTGTGTCTAAAGGTGGAGGGCTGTATGTGTCTAAAGGTGGAGGGATGTGTGTTTGTTTGCAGAGGATGGATCTGATTGGAGCAGAACGCACACGCACGCTGCCCACCCTCAAGCACTCGAACCCGTACAACAAGCTGTGGAGTCTGGGGCTGGACGACATGGCCCTGCCCTGCACGTCCGCCCAGACCTGGGACAGGCCGCTCTCCGTGCCCCCGCCCGAGCCCCCGGAGCTGGCCCCGTCCGGCACGGAGAGCCTGGCGGCCAGCCAGGACCGCGTGGACGCCGCGGGAGTCAGCCAGAGCAGCATCACCATCCCCCGGCCCCAGGGACGCAAGACCCCCGAGCTGGGCAAGGTCCTGGGGCCCCCCGTTCAGCTGGCCCGGGCCCCCAAACACCCCGCCCCCGCCAGCACTGACCCCGCCTCCCAGGCGGACTCGGGGGTGAGCGCGGGGGGGCAGGAGTTCCGTCAGGCTCTCAACATGTCCCCCCTTTCCTCCCAGCGCTCCAGCCCGGAGATCCTGAAGCCCATCCGCGTCAGCAGCGACAGCATGGACCTCCTCAGCCTGCTGGACCCCCTGAGCAGCGCCGAGGGCCCCCCGCAGCCCCACGGCCTCCCGCCACCGGGGGGCGCCCCCTCGCCCGGACCCGCCCTCCTCGCCGCCATCAGGGAAGATTCCGGCGCCCCCCCTCACCCGTTCCCCCCGCAGCGGGTCTACCCGCAGGCCCTGCCCCCGTTCCCGCACATCTCCCTCAACCCCTTCACCCAGTCGCTGCGCTACCCCCCCGCGGCCCCCCCGCACAGACACTACCCCGCCCCGGTGGGCAACCCCTTCAGCTCCCCCTACATGGCCCCCCCCGGCTACTTTCAGACGTCCCCGTACGGCCCCGCCGGACTGCCCGCGGTCTACCGGCAGCCCTCCCCGGGGCCCCCCGGGTTTTTGCAGCAGAGCCCCGTCCAGGCCCGGCCCGCCTTCCCCCTCAGCGGCACCCCGCCGGGCATGCCAGACCGCCCGCCCCCGCCCGCCCCCGCCCCCGTCCCCGCCTCCGCCCCCTGCCCCCGCGAGACGCCGCCGGCCTTGCCGAAGCCCCCCCACGGCGGGGAGGACGCCCGCGACAGGGCCCCGCAGGAGCCCCCCCAGGACCCCTTCGGCGACCTCCTGCCTGTGACCAAACCCGCCGCTGCCCCCAAGAGGCGGGTGGATGACCTGCGCCGGCGGTGGGAGACGTTCGACTAGCGCTCGCCCGCCACGGTCGGAGAGACGCTTTGCTGACCAGCGACGGACTTTTGAGAGTCAGGGGAACTCAGAGTGAGGTCCTGAGGGGAGGGCTGCTTCCCTACCGTCACCCCGTTCCCCCCTTCCCCCATTGGCGGGCCAGGTGGTCACATGACCGCCTTCCCCGCCCGCCCCCCTCCTCCCCCCCATGTTTATAAGAGCCACTTTTCCCTCCTCCTCACAGGAAATCAAGACTGAGCCCGGCCCCTCCGCGGTACGCGCAGGCCCCCCCCGCCGGTGTGTTTCTCACGGTACTTTTTCGCAGGTTCCGCTTCTCCTCTGCCACTTATTAATGTTCGCTTGTGCTGGAGTCGGTGAGCGCGTGCGTCGGCCCCTAGACGGCGGCCCGAGGTTCGAGGCTTCCGGGACCGGGGGTGTCCGGGAAGCGCCCTGCTTTCGGTAGCTTCTGAGTAAAGCTTCACTGCACAGCTCCTTAGTAGAACAGCTAGCATACTGCCTTTCAGCGCCTCCCTCTTGTCGTTTTTTCAGCTTACGGCGTGCAGATCGACGGTCCGCCACAAACTGCGTAGTTCTCGTTACAGTTTCCGTAGATATTATTCGACAGAAGAACACCTTGCTCTCCCGTGATGGGCTTTTTTTTAACGAAGAACAAACACGGATACTTTGGTGTTTTTGTTTTTTTTTTTCTCTCTCTCTCCCTCCGCGGAACTGAGGACGAGCAGACCCTTTCGTATCTGCGTCGAGCAGGCAATTCGACCAAAATGTTGACAAAAAGCAAGTGACCTTTTTTTCAGGAGCGTGCGCGCTAGGGGTGGGGGAGAACAGTGCTGGTGTCACTTAACATTTGTGTGTCATTATGCAAATTCGCTCTCCTCTTTTTCTTCAAAAAAACGCTCATGGCGACTCATCCCGCTCTGTTTTATCAGGCTTCAAAGACTAAACCGGCCGCTTCGGAATTCATCATTGTACAGTTTTACTCATCGTATTACCAAATGGAAAGTGCAAACACTTATTATTGTGTAAATCATGGTTGTGACATAATTTGTGTTCTATTTAAAATGATCACTCCTCCTCTGTGTTCTGTTCATTCCGGCCTTGTAGAGTAGGACTTGTCACCAGATTGCTAATGTGTTTTTTTTGTTTGTTTGTTTGTTTGTTTCTTTTTATTTTGCCACACGCTCTGTTTACTTGTGTCTTTAGGACAATCATTGGCTACTGAGATACGGACTTGGAGAATTGTACTCATTTTTGTACTCGTGCTGCTAAAGTGAATTCCCTGAACCCCCCCCGTCATTATAAGGTTGTGTGTGACACGAAAGGGCACCTATGGAAATCCGACTTTCTTTTACCTTCACGGTGGTCATTTAACCCACATGCGCATAAGCACATGTATCTCTGTGTGCCTGTGTGAGTGTGTGCGTGTGTGTGTGTGTGTGTGTGCGTGCGCGAGAGTTTACGCCGACTTAAATATCTTCCTTTCATTTTGGTATTATAATATGAACATTTTGGAAATTGCTCTGTTTCTAGGACATCTCTCTGGAATTTCTCCGTTATTTCTCTGGAATTTACTGTGGAACAAAAACCCATTCGTGAAAGAAAACCCATTGCAGAATCTGTCAACCTTTAGGTCTCCTCCTTCTTTTATCATTATTCTAATCATAATAGCAAGATTTACAAGAATAAATATCAATAGCAGAGCTTACACTATTACCCTTACCCTGGTACATACCTGCTTCTACTCAAGGGATTCAATATATGGCAATAAATTGCAGCATGTAGGGACTGTGAAACTGCAGTACCCGAGTACTGCCACATGGGGGGGGGTTTGAGATTCATGGTTCATTATCCAACTGATAATATGTCATCCATGAGCTCATCTGCTTGTGTGTGATGCTGGAGGTGTTTGTTGATGAAATGATGGGGTGGGACCTTGTTCTGTCTCATGACCGAATCGACTGCATAGACTGAACACTTGAGCACTGGACATGATTCTCCATGCTAGAGTTACCTGAAAAACGATGGCTCATTCTAACTCGCAAAAGTTTGTTTCTCTCATCCTCTCTCACCACAGCCGCCCTCTGAGCTGTTGTGCTTATGGATTTCAAATATAAAGCGGCGAAACAATGTACATTCTCACCAGTAATCAAAATATTAAAGTTAACAGCTCAACTTTGTTCTCAGTTCCTGCTGATATGGTTTGTTTAATTGTGTACAGTACGGGGTGGGGTTTATTATTGTTATTTTAATCTTTTTTTTTTTAGTATATATGGATTTAAACTCTTTGAAATAATTGCTGTTATGTATAAATGTGCATATACATCTATAAAATTTATTTCCAGTTGGAAAGTGTACACTAAGACCACCACGGTAAGTTTAAATTCAGTCAGGAACCAGGAGTGATTAATCGTACACTAGGGCAATTGGACGGGTAGTGTGTTTTGGCTCTGTGTCTCTGTACAGTGTTTTTTTATTTATTTATTTATTTCTGATGGCATGCAGTCATATTCATTATACGTGTAAGAGGATGATGTGCTTGTACCTTCTCCCTGGAATACAGGGATGCGTTGTGTAAACGAGTGGTAGCCAACAGGGATGCTGGTTTTCCTTCATGTTTGTTCCGAATGAATTGATTCATATTAATGCTGGAATAGAACTCTGGCACTTCTGACTGGATTGGTTTTAATACTAGAAGGGAATTTGTTGCATACTGGATGAATCAATACCTTTTAAGCCTAGAACTCAAACTTGGCCTACTTCTTAACAAATGAGTGTGTTAAGTTTCTTATCAAAATTGAATCTATTGCATACTGGATCAGCATGTTCATTTTAATATTTGAACTATGTGTTGGATTGGACAGTTAATTGAATTGTCAGAACCGAGGTACTGCATTGAGCCTGTTCGTTTAATAATACTAAAAGTTCAGTTTTAGGTGCCGTCCGGTGATTCAGGCTGAAAAGTAGAAGTGAGTTTTTCCTCCGTCCGACGGTCTGCATTTCAGGCAAGACGGCGTATCGTGAGATTACACTGATCCTCCTCAGTGTGCTCCATCGCGCAGGTGTGATCCTCCTCGGTGTTCTCCACCGCGCAGGTGTGATCCTCCTCAGTGTGCTCCACCGTGCAGGTGTGATCCTCCTTGGTGTGCTCCACCGCGCGGGTGTGGTCCTCCTCAGTGTGCTCCACCGCGCGGGTGTACATGTCTGGCCAGGTCCGTGACTGAGATTCTCAGCTTTAAATTTTTTGAGTCAGAGCAGTGAGTGTTACAGTACCTGGTGAGAGACACGTAAACTCTGGAAAGATGCTGCAAAAATAGTGAGCGTGAAGTTGTGTCTAAAAAGTTGCCTTACCATAACAGACACAGTTTAGGGACTCGTACCATGCCAAAACAATATGCCACTGAGTGTCATACGATGTGTTGACTTTGTTATTGCTTTGTCAGTTATCATTTCAAGCTTTTTTTTTTTAAGAGAGTATATTCAAAAATGGCTGTGAAATTATATGCCCTCTGTTGTAATATTAAGCACTTTGGAGTTTACTTTGGGGGATATGTTTTTTTTTTTTCCTGGTTTTTTTTTTGTTGTGCACCAGTATTGAATGGCATGATTTTAGCCTCACGCTGTCATGGTTTGTCATGCACTTTGCTCTTGTTTATGTGCGATTATGAATATGTTACTCTGCGTTTGCTTCATGTTTGCAGTGGGCCTTTCTGCTTCAGATTTATTTGAAGAATTTTTTTTTTTCGTTTTGTTTTTTTGTTTGTTTGTTATTTCCTCTGTGGACCAACTGTGACAGGTCCTGAAAGATGTATATTATGTTTGTTTACTGCTGCAATTGTCAGGTCTCTATCATTTCCTCCACGCCGTCCTTTAGCATATTTGATGGACCAGTCCCATTTATAAGCACTTTCCCCTATCAGAGGGTGTGATATGCAGGTCACGACTTTTTCCGTGTTACAATATTTATTTACAGAACACAAACTTTACTTCCAGCAGTGACGCTGCCCACGTGATACCGGAAAGGACACAGTCACCTTTGACCTCACAGTATTTACAAGACATCCCCCAACTGCTGTCAGGTTATTGAATTCACAATAATGAGTACATGAAAAAAATAAAGTAAGCATTTTCCTTGATATCTGTTTTTACTATTATTAAGCTCCTGGTGTTGACTTTGTGTCTTCCGAAATGAGTGTATTCAGCAAGACGGTACCCAATTACTGTAGTGGTGATTACACAAGTAGAGTATCATCAGCACAACACAAGAACGGTAAGACACCACTGTTTATTATGCGTTTTTCACGTACCGAGATTTGGATAAAAACATTAGCAACAAGCTTGTGTCAGCATAATATCTCTCATGTCGTTGATTTCCTGGTACTCGCATCTAGATGAACTCTCCACACTGTTTGTGTTTTGATGGATGAAGAATATGTATTTCCTTTTTAGTGAGGCATGTAAAGGAAAGTGAAAATGGCTTACTGTGATATCTTACTACTGTATGTCACTGCCACTGCGTTATAACTTCCTGGTTTCACAGAAAACAACAATCCATTTCGGTCCTCACTTAAAGGTGACATCTCCCATGTACTTATATAGGTGCCAATACATGAGCCACTTGTATACCAAAATAAACAATATTCAGCGTGAATATAATGTTTGCGCGACCCTATTAGACATAATGAACTCTTCATTTCTGGAGAAGTCGCCACACATGCAAAAAGGTCATTTTCATAAAGATGGTTTCTAGAATTTCCAGTTAATGGAAGACATTGTTTGTACATGTGGAACTGGTGACCTAGCTTTTTTCCCCCCACGTTAGGAATGTGGCATGCCAGTATATTTTATGATGACTCTACCTGTGAATATGTTCGATTATCGCTAATTAAACTGCTGTGCGCTGTAGGGGGCATGCAGAGAGACCGCTATGCTCTTTCATACTCTGCATTTAATCACACTTTCTTGTACAAAATTCCTCTGGACATGCAAGTTTGCAGAACTGGCCATTCCATTGCACAAGGTCATGTAGCTTTGCTTTGTATGTGCTCAAACACGCCTGTGTGGTGTGGAGCATTTATGCTGAATGAACGAGATCAAATGAGTGAAGCTGTTGCTACGGCAGGGTATGTATTCAGGCAGATGTAAGCAAGGCACATATGCTGTATACAGTTTCGCACTACAGTTTTTTCATTTGTGTAGGGGCAGAGGGCATTTGTAACATTTCTGTATAAAAAGGATCTTACAAATGTTCTTTTTTTCCCTTAAAGAGATTGATTTGTATGCCTTCGATAATTTTGCATAGACTTACTGTGTCCACTGGTCCTGATCATCCTATATAAGTTATGTAAAATTTGTTTTAAGAAAAGAACTTAATTATTCAACCTGGCACATTTTGTCTTCAAGTCTGTGGCATATTTCCTCTGCAACCCTTTATTACATGCACACGCACGCACACACACACACACCCACCCACACAATTTTATACTGCAAAAACATGCAGCCCTGCTATGTTGCTACGCAATGCCGCATGCCATGTATGCCGTCTGCATGTCTAAGCGAAACAGCTGCAGCTTGATTATTGACGCAACCTTTCACGCAAGATTTCACAAGCAGATAATCCAGTGTCGATTCTTTGAAATTTACAGTGTAAATGTACAGTGCATTGTAGATAAGCTGGTACCAACAGCTAACAGCTAAAAGATAAATACAATTCTATGCTAGTATTTAAGACAAAAAAAAAAGATATTTTTCAGTAGTTAGAAAGGAAATGAGATGAATACTCAGATGTCTGTTATTCCACTACTATCTGCAGAGATACTGTATGTAGCTTGCATGCTTCTCAGCTCTTTAGCCTCATTATTGTCTGGAGGCTGGAGTGTCAAATAGACAAAAGGCGCCCCACTGCTTGAATACAGGTCTTCGCTTACACGGTGAGGGAAATCATCTGTCATCCTCAAAGAGAAATAAATAAATAAACTACTCAGGTCTTTAGTTGGCACATCAAAGACGGAGATGTCAGATTTCTTGGAAATTATTCATAGTTGATTTCTTTTTGTCTTTAAACACAACACTATCGTTTGGGGGAACGGGGTGGCAGGACTGCACAACAGGGTATAGTTAAATTACAATTAGATTCTAAATTAGCACAGAGCCAAACCAGTGCACCTCTGTTGTTTGGGGCAATTTACCTCTTTCACAGTAACGTTATAATATCTCAGCATGACACAGTCATACGAACAAATAAAAGCTGTGTAAAATTGTCACACAATGAACTCACATTACAGGTAGGGGAAAAAAGGAGCAAGATTTTGTGGCTTTGTCCTGATGCCTGGATGCAGGGGGCAGCTAAAAGCTAGCCACCTGCTACTGTGTACACACTAAGGGTGCTGAAGTGTGTACCAGAGATGAGGGTCCTCGTTAATGACTCTTAGAGAGCGAATTCCAGTGTAGAAAGGTCCTCGCACAAAGACCAGGACAGAACAGGATACGATGTTCAGCGAAACGCAATGAAAACAACAGTGGGGGTTGGTCTGAATTCAGTCTCCCTTCTTCAGCAGTCTGAGATCAGTGTCTCCTTGGTACAGCCCACGTTGGGGGTGAAATGGGTACAAATGAACAGCGGGTAGGGCATGGACCCGCTTACCCACCTCAGAGCCAGAGAAGGGGGGGAGGGTGGCGGTGGTATCAATGTGGCAGAAGAGTCCATGGAAAGTTTTCAGTTTAACTGGGAACCGTATTTGTTTTTCCCTCCCAGCAGCTGTTCCATCTTTCCACCTGCCTCAGTTCAAAGGGCCAGAGGAACTCCCAGTGTGGAGCAGAACGGCGTTCCGCTCCTCCTCGAGGACCCACCGCGCCTCCCCCACCCTCGCCCCCCTCTCCCCGCCCGCGCCGTCAGATCAGCCGCTCCTCGGGGGGCACCTTGAGGACGCTGTCCATCTCCAGCCGCGCCCCCGCCACCTCCTGCTGGCTGGGGCTGTAGGTGCCCTCCGACTGGCGCTTCTTCCGCGCCGTCATCACCATGAAGACCAGGCCGATGGCGGCCAGCAGCAGGCAGCAGCAGGCCAGCGGGACCGCCACCACCAGCAGGGAGACCTGAAATTTCTGTGGCTGCTTCTGCCAGGGGGAAGGGGAGAGAGGGGTCACTGCCAGTTCCTCAGTTACTCACTCGCCTCGGCACACTGCTCTTATATATATATATATATATATATATATATGTATATATAAATAAATGTGTGTGTGTATGTGTATATACATATGTGTTATACATATATATACATATTTTTTCTTGATTTGACTCTTTATGGCACAATTTTAGATTTGAAATCAAACGATTCATGTGGTTGAAGTGCACATTCTCAGCTTTTATTTTTAAGGCTATTTTTTATACATTTTGGTTTCACCATATAAAAATTACAGTTTCACCATATAAAAATTACAGCACTTAATAATAGTCCACCCATTTTGGGGCATCATCATTTGGCAACAAAACAAATGGCTTCACAGGTGTTTCTGGTTAGTCACGTGTGATCAAATTCTTCTTTAGTGCAGGTATATGAGAGCTTTCAGTATCTAGTTTTTATTCTAGCCTTTTGATCACTGTTATTGTCTGTTATTGGCATTTGTTGACAGAGTTGTGCCAATAAAAGTCAAGTCTTAAGCTGACCAACATCATTAAGAACATCATTAAGAATAAGAGAGATGGCACTGGTGTGCTCAGAAACCACAAATTGAGGGGGGAGGTTGACTTACGACGTTCTCGCATTGCGGGCCGACGAAGCCCGCCGCGCACACGCACTGGAACCTGTTGAGTCTGTTCAGGCAGGATCCGCCGTTCTGGCAGGGGTTCGACTCGCACTCGTCAACCTCTACCTCACACCTAGGGGTACAATGCAATAGATGAAATGGGACCTGAACAGGATTACAATGTTGATTTATGTTGTTGTTTGGTTGTTGCAGAGTAGCTGTGACTTGTGTTCCAACTGCTTTTTTGAGATGGAGGGTTTTTTAGTTCCAGTCTCACCTGTCCCCCGAGTAGCCGGCTACACAGGTGCAGTTGGTCCCCCAGATCCCGTCACTGCAGACCCCCCCGTTTTCGCACGGCGGGTCCTGACCGCACTGCAAGGGGGGGAAACTCCACCTGAGGGACGGACACACAGCACAGCACACGTCCGTCACTGTCCCTGCATGCGTCGTGTAGGGCTAGGCCGCAACTTTAGTTTGAATATTGGGGGGGGGGTGCGGTTAAAATGCACAGACCCTGAGAGCTGCAACCTTTTAGGGGGGTGCAGTTTCCCCCCCACCCCAAAATAACAGCTATGAAATGATCATTCCTGGTGAATTCTATGAAGGAAATACTCCAGACTGTTGATCAGCATATCAAAATTGGAACATGACATACTCATCTTCCTAATATGAAATTATTTTTCTCATCACCGTGCTATATTCCTGGGGTGTTATTTAGCCTGTTTTGTAATATTGAGGGGGTTGTAACTGCCCATCCCCCCATAAATTACACCCTTGGTGTAGAGTAGAGTGCATGCTGTTCATTCTTCAGTCAATTTTTACGTCCAAATACTCTGACTCTGACTTGACCATGTTATGTTATGCTATGTTATAAACTCATACAGATCAATGAGTCTTGTGGCTCCGCCCATTACGGGAGCTTTGTTAACCAACCATAGCAGACCTGCCCTACCCCCATTTTTTATCCAAATCCCTTTGCGAGTCTTCCGCGTTAACCGCAAGCAGACTCCTGAACGAGGACGTGAAGTGACATCACCACCAGCTCATGCGTTATTCGTGCACGGTGCTGTCGTGCTGTGCCGTGTCACGTTCTGCCTTTAGGATGCAAAGGGAACATCCCGATGGATAATGAAACATCAGGCGACTCACTCGCAGAGGGGCCCGGTGAAGTTGTGCGGGCAGACGCAGGTGTAGCGGGCCACCCCGTCCACGCAGGTGCCCCCGTTCCGGCAGCCGTGCCCCCGGCACTCGTCCAGGTCCTCCTGGCAGCGCTTGCCCCCGTACCCGGGCGGGCAGTCGCAGCCGAAGTCGGCCAGCCGGTCGACGCAGGCGCCGCGGACGCAGGGCCCGGCGGCGCAGTCGTCGGCGTCCCGCTCGCACCGCGGCCCCTCCCAGCCCGCCGCGCACGAGCAGCCGAACAGGTGGAAGAGGTCCTCGCACGCCCCGCCGTTCAGGCAGGGCCCCGACGCGCAGACGGGGGGCCCCGCGCACCCCAGCCGCACGTCCTCGCCCCCCTCCCGGAGGAAGCGGGCCTGCTGCGGCGGGGGGCTCCCCCCGTCGGGGACGAAGGGCAGGTAGACCCCCCCGACCCGCACCTCCCCCAGGCAGCCCGTGAAGTTCTCCGCCAGCCGCACCCAGGACTCGTTCAGGAAGTCCAGGTTGCCGGCGGCGCCCAGGCTCCCGCCCCCGTCCCGCCCGTCCACGGCCACCGTCCAGCGCGACGCGGCCTGCCTGGGGTCCGCCATGGAGACCTCCACGCGGTGCCAGTCGCCGTCGGCCACCAGCTGGTCGCTGGCGAAGGCCAGCAGCTCCAGGCTGTTCCCGCTGCTGATCTTCACCAGGACGGAGGAGTTGAGCAGGCCCACGCAGAAGAGCTCCGCCCCGCTCCGGGCCCTCAGCAGCACGCCGTTCTCCTCCCGCGTCCGCAGCCACAGGGAGACGTTCGTCACGGGGCCCACCAGGGAGCCGTTGGCCCTGAACTGCAGGTCGTTGTCTTCAAACGTGCCGTTGGTCAGGCCTGGGTGTTTTTAAAAAAACATTTTTTGATTTACTAACAGATATGTTTTGTGCTTGTTTTTTTTTTGGGCTTTTTTCTAGACAGAATATTGTAGAGAGACAGGAAGAACTAGGAGGAGAGAGAGAGAGAGACATGCAGCAAAGGTCGGCGGTCGGACTCGAACTGCTAACGTCGCGGCTCGCAATGAGCATGTGGAAGGCGCTCTATGGGCTACGCCACTGGAAGCCCCCTTGTGCTTGTTTTCAAAAAAATATATATATATTTACAATATATTTACTAACATTGTTTTTTTATTTATTTTTTAAAAGGGATGACAAACATATCTTTGAGTGCGCTCCAGGCCCTGAGAGGCTAAAGTCTGCGCGGGGGCAGAAGCAGGTGTACGAGGAACGGAACGTTCCAGAAGCTCCGGACTCACACTCGTAGCCGTCGGGCAGGTCCACGCAGCGGCCGCCCATGACGCAGGGGTCGCTGACGCACCACACGCGCGTCTCGCACGTCCTCCCGGTGAAGTTCAGCGGGCAGCGGCACGCGAAGTCGTTCCACACGACCGAGCACTCTCCTCCGTTCCGACACGGCTCCGCCTTCGGGGCGAAACGAAACATCGGGGGTCACACCGTCCCTGCGGTCCAACGCCCAACAGCTCCAAACACCTGCTTAACATGAGCGTGTCTTGCGGGCTGTATTTCTACTTATATACTTCTAAGCACGCTACTTATAGGTACAGATGGTAATGCATTCACTGCTGTTCCAGTTTTCAATTCAATAAGTTACTAATATTATTATTATTATTATTATTATTATTATTATTATTATTATTATCATCTGCCTCCTGATGTACTAGGCCTGTAGTTAGTGTTACTGCAGCTAGTGTTTTTGTGTTACCATGGCAGCTGCCTTGTACCTGGCAGGTGTTGTCACTAAGGCAGCCCTTCTGCACATGCTCAGTACGGTTTGGGAAGTAGCTCAGCTCAGCGGCGGGCTCCTCCGCGGCGTCCTGCTCGTTCAGGGCCAGACGCGCGTCGTCCAGACGAAGGTCCTGCAGGCAGCCCTTGAAGCAGCCCCCCCACTGCTCCGCGCCGCTCCCCCCGGGGAGGCCTCCGACGTACAACGCGTCCCCCGCTCTCACCGTCACCACGCCGACGGCCGCCAGCGAGACGTGATGTTCGGCGTGCCGGACAGAGGCCAGGCCGCGCCGGAACTCCACCGTCAGCAGCGTCTTATTCCCGGTGGCGACGGAAATTTGGCTGGAGGCGTTGTGCCCGTACAGGCCGCTGGCGGCGACCACGCCCGCCCTCAGGAAGGCGGTGAAGCGCGCGCGCCCGCCCCGCCTCAGCTGGAAGAGCAGGCCTTCCTGCTTGAGCGAACGCAGGAAGAAGGAGACGCTGAAGTTGTGGCTGTCATGGCCGCCGGCGACCTCGTACCGGGCGAAGCTCTCCGTGTCCTCGTGCGCGAACGTCCACATCGAAAACTCTGAGGAAAAATGTGAAAACGTGTAAAACAAAAAACAAGACTAGGAAACATAGTATATGGCTGGACCTAACACACGTGATCCGGCCGACCAACGGTGTAACTTCATAACTCGGCCGACCAATGGTGTAACTTCGTCACTCAGTCACTCAGTCACTCAGTCAGTCACGGACATTCGCGTTTGTAGGGCTGGCCCCGCTGTTGCGGTCCAGCCAAAAACACGTTTTTCTTTCAGATGGAGAGAAGACACTTAAACCGAGGTCGTTAACTCAGAAATCATATTTCTGATAGAGGATCCAACATGTTAGTGTACCTGTGCATTAATCTGAAGGAGAGGACAGGAAAGCTATGAGATCTTACCCTCCGCACAGCTGGGCCCATGGAAGGGGCGGTGGCAATCACATCTGAAGCGGGTCCACAGGTCGACGCAGTCTCCGTGGCCGGAGCAGGGGTCGAGGTGGCACCACTCAGTCTTGTTGCAGCCCAGCTCCAGGCTCTGGTTCAGGGAGAAGGCCTGGGGTAGGACGGGCCAGCCGTCAATCAGCAGGTCCTGCATGCAGCCCACGAACCCCGCCCCGCTCCCATCGCCGTTCCAGTGCTCCGGCGGGACCCCGCCCACCGTCGCCCGCTTGAAGAAGTCCGGAGGGCGGAAGCGGGCGTGGCCCGGGGGGGCGGCGGCCTCCGCCCTGCAGTCCCCGCCCTCGCAGCCCGCCCCCCTCGCCTCCAGCACCAGCGTCTCGCCCAGAGCCACGGCGACCTCGCGCCAACCGCCGTCGCTGACCGCGCCCGGGAGCGCCACCGCCAGCTCCGTGCCCTGCCAGACGGCTTCGGCGCGGAGACGCCCCCCTGCCAGCTCCAGGAGGAGGCCGTCGCTGCCGCCACCACCATCATCACCGCCGCCGCCGCCCCAGTAGAACAGGACGCCGTCCGGCAGGGTGGTGCGGAACCGCAGCTTCACGCCGGGCCCCTGGGGGTCCGCCTCCCCCCAGCTCCGGTTCGGGTGCGCCGTCTCCACCGTCGCGAAGCCCGGGGCGGAGAAGGAGAAGGTGGTGGGCGCGTCGCACAGGTCCCCGCGGAAGCCGGGCGGGCAGAGGCACGCGTGCCCGTGCTCACCGTCCCGCAGCAGGGGGGCGCAGGTGGCGCCGTTCTGGCACCGGTGACCCGCGCAGCCCACCAGGCGCACGTCGCAGTCGCGGCCCCCCCAGGGCTCCTCCCCGGGCTCGGCGGGGGCGGGGCAGCGGCAGGTGTAGTGGGCGACGCCGTCCTCGCACTCCGCCCCGTTCTGGCAGGGCCCGCTCTCGCACTCGTCGATGTCCGTCTCGCAGTCCGTGCCTGCGGGGAGAGCCGTTAGCGTTAGCGTTAGCGAGCGCTCTGTAGAGCAGCGTTTCCCAACCGGCGTGCCGCGGCCCTCCGGTGTGCCGTCAGGCAAGGTCAGGTGTGAAAAAACCTTTTAAAAAAATGTTTATGTTCAAATGAATTTAAAACACTTAAATGAACAAATCCCATTCACAAAAGCCAAAGTAAAAGTAATTAAAATGCACATTGCTTAATTAAAACCCCAAAAGAACATTTAGGCCTACTGTTGGCACGTCACATCAACGTCAGTACGTCGCTCGCGTTTTTTTTTTTTTTCGGCATGGTGCGCCATGAGATTCTGTACATTTGGAAAGTGTGCCACGGAAGGAAACACTTTGGGAAACGCTGGTTTAGAATACCGGGGTGCTCTTCGCCCACTTTTACTGATGGGTTTGTGGAGCCAAGTCTAATCGGTTAACCATTAACTTTAATGGCTCCCATAGCATTTGATCATTAAATCTGGTCCACATGCAAACAGCATTTTGAATATTAACCAGACCAACAGTTTTTAAGAGTTTTTAAGAGTTTTTAAAAAAAAATTTTTTTACTGTAACATTTACATTTTCAGAACATCAATGAAACGGGTTATATTAGCTGGTATCTATGTTGTCTACTGTGTAACTAGAAATCATAAGGAGTCAGTTAAAGCAGTGGTACCTTTGTTGGACTCACTTGTTGAACATGGATGCTTGTTTTTGTATTGTTTTTGTGATTGAGCACAACATTGGCGCTCCCATGTAATTTGGAAATATTGTCAACTTTCCATTTAACACTTAACATTCTCATAAACAGTCCAGATGGGACTTATTTTCTTTCAGGGTGAGGCAATTTGTTAAAACAGTGAATCTAAAATTAAATTATTTTGAGTAACACTTAGGATGCCTTTCATAAACACACAGTGTCACTGTTTTCATATTGTTTTTCTTGGCTGTTATCATTATCCGATTAAAAAAAAAAAGAAAAAGAAAATTGCATTCCTAGTTTCAAGCCCACGCACGTTGTTTATTTTTCATGCTTTTCTAAAAAGCCATAAAATGCCTTTAAAATTCTTTCGAAGGGACTGGACAGGCCTTTCGCTATAGGGCACTAGTTGTTTGTGAAAGAGGCACATTAAAGAACAGGTTCGGTTTCTGTTAGTTATTCTCACAGTCCGTCGACCACGCCTGGTTCTTCTCATGGTCTCCCGCTGCACCTGTGCGCTATACCTGGATGCCTCAGTTGAATCTAAGGGCCTGTGTTCTTACACCAAATGGCTGTGAATCAGGAGCCCGCAGTAACCCGGCTGTGTCGTGTAATGTGATTATATCTGCGGTCTGTTAGTGAGCGACTGCATGTCTACCAGTCGATGACTCAACCTGATTAAAACGTCTTTTGTTTTCCACTGATCTAGTTTGTGGCTCGTTTGTGACTTCCTTGACAGATACCAGAAACAGACGAAAGATGAGCATTGATTATATTGATAGATGTTACCGACAGCTTTTTAAATCAAATGAACCCAAGATTCCTGTTTCCATCTAATATGATCTCTACATGTATCCATCCAAATCCTTTTTTGTGCCTTGTAGTCACTGATTTCTGGGAAAACGTTGTTAACATATGTCAGCTGTCAAAAAAGCGTCTGAAAGATACTGTGGCTGTTTGATCATGGATAGTTTGATTAGGAACTGTTGCCATACATGCAGTACGACACATTATTTTGATGTCTCCTTGATCCCCTTTAGCTAAAAAGAAGACTTCACACATCTTTGATACTGTACCCTCCACACCAAGATGGGGGGAGCATTAAATTCAGACTTTATTGTTTATTTTTTCATCCTTCTTTTAAAAAATGTAAAAAAATTACTCGTACAAAAAGTCATAATTGGCCTTTCAAATGTAAAAATTCCTTTAGAATTGCTCTGTCAAAATTAAGAACAAGACTTCACAGTTTGAATCCCCCTCCCACCCTTCAAGCATCTTATCAGCATTCTGCTTGTCTTTACTGCAATTTGGACCAGATGTTTCCAGTGGGGTTTGGGTCAAGTGCTTGATAGCTAACCCATAACCCCAGTTCCATTCTCCTCCTACCAAACCTTCACATGGCCAGTACTGTGACAGGCGGTGTCGTGCTATTACTTTCAAAATTTAAATTAGCCGCACGTCTCAGGAAAGGTTTCAGATCAGAGGACCTGTTCAAATCAAAACACATTACTCAGTACAGCTATTTGTTTCTGTGTCTAGCTTAGTCTCTTTCATGGATGCCAGTGCACCTTGCAACATAAAAGCTGTCTGCCTTGTTTTTACACTAGACACTATCTTTATTCATTGCATTCACATATTCCATCCCCCTAAAAAATCAATATGACAACTAAGCGTGGCATAAATAGCGGTTTTTGTTTTTTTTAAACTCTGATCAATGCAGAACCAGACGGCTCTGCGAACCTGCGGGTCGCTGCCATAGAGAGAGCGCAGAGGCTGTGTTTAGCCTGCTTAAATTCCATTCCACATGAGAGAGCCTCTCTCCGCCTCTCTCCCGCGCTTCTCCACCACCCCCACAGAACCCCCCCAGAACTGAGACCGGCTACCGTACCTGACAGCACCACCAGCCCGCACCAGATCGCCCTCAGCACCAGAACCTTCATATTCCCCTCCCGGGTCCGTGCGGCACAGCCAAAGAACGCCAGACAAACGGGACGGGACGGGAGGAGAGACGTTTCGCGCTCTCGTGCGCATGCACGCACGGACACTCACACACTCACACACTCACACACACACACACACACACACGTACTCGCAGGTTGTTCCTCCTCCGGGTGCCAGTCAGGGACAGGAGTTATTAGCGATGAGCCCGGCCCGGGCGGAGCCCAGCCTCCCCTCCCCTCCCCTCCCCTCCCCTCCCCTGCCCTGTGCGGAGAAGCCCTCGCTGGGCTGTAATCCATGGGAGTCTGCCTCCCTCCAGCTGGTTCCTGTCACTGGCGACAGCAGGAATGCGGCCCTGCAGTCTGGGGTGATGGATGGCCAATAATGCGGGCTAGTGGCAGGCGGCTCGGTAATTACTCCGCATGGGTTTCGGGTGGGACGGACCGATAGGGATGCACCATGCAGGGCGGGGTGTTTATTTGCGTTTATGGCTACATGTGATGTCATGATAGAGGGCGTGCGCATGTCTGTCAGGTTGTATGCTTCATATTGTAGTTTGCATTTGTTGCTGTTTGACATAACGACCTTGTGGATCGTTTCAGACCAAAACGTCTGCCGTAACTGCTCGTAATTGCTAATATACATCATTACCTCTAATAAACTAGATGATCACAACACTATCAAACTCTGTTTAATTATGGTTTACATTGTGTTATGTATTCTTTAATATGTCCATTTTAATATTGTCATGTTTATTCCAAAGGCAGGGACCCAGGCAGAATTGTACACTTTTTATGTATTTTTAATGAAAACCTGACTGGCATCTGACTGAGGCTCAGTGGAGCCACTGAGGTTTAAGGAGCTTGTCTCTAATCTCTGCCCCTGACTGGTAAATTTCAGCAAAGACAAACCGTTTAATACCCAGAGAAGACAGCTGGCATATGGCAGGTGAAGCAGTTTTGTTTGGTCCTTTTGTCCCTCTTAGTTGTGGCTTTTCCCAAACCTCTTTTTTCTTGATTATTACAATAGATATCTCATTTTGTAATAATTTGATGCAATGAGATATTTATACCCCGGGAGTCCAGAAGATTAAAAACTGGATTAAGATAAGAAGATAATTATTTTGCTTCAAAGTGCTTCGATAAATTACCAGGGAGTGCTGTGATAAATTAGTTATCAACAAGAACTGACCATGTGAAGCTCACTGAAGATAAGCGACCAGGGAGGTGTTATATGCTGTGATCAGAAGGGGGTGCTGTTGTGCCGCAGGGAGCAGGGAACCAGAGCGAAACGTTTCTTCACCTGTGTAGCCAGCTGGACAAATGCATTTGTAGGAGTTGACCAGGTCCTCACAGCTTGCTCCATTCTGACAGGGCGAAGACTCACACTCGTCGATGTTAACTGAACAGTTTTCACCTGAAACAGCAACAAAGCACACATGTTAGTTTAACATCGGCAATATGAATCCAAGAAAAACTAGGCATTCCATTGCACACGCTTAATTGTGAATGCCGTTTAAATTACGACTGTACTGTTTTAAATTCCGAAATAGATACTGTCTCGATGACAAGAATATATTTCACCTGTGAATCCAGGTAGGCACTCGCACAGGTGCCCAGCTGCGTCTGCATAGCTGAACTGCCAGTCCAACTGAGGCAACTTGCCGTAGTTCGTCATGTTCGAGCGCTCAAAGCAGTGGCCACCATTCTGGCAGGGTTCCACCGCACATTCGTCAATGTCAATCTCGCAGTGATCGCCTTCATAACCTGCACAATTTATACGTCATGAACGAATGTATGGCCACTTGAGCTACTGTAGAAGGTTAATCCAATGTAGAATACTGCCTATTTTCGGTTTGAATCATTTTGTGAATCTCAAACAACAGCCTTCGTTCCCTTTCATAGTACATACATTTTCTTCTCCCTCCACAGATTTACGCACTCGGATTTCTGCGCCTGACATTGCCTTTCAAATGCACGTGCGACGAACAACACTCAAACGACAACATGAAAGATTGAAAGCCAGTATTTGTCAAGATTTTAGTTCTAACCAAGAGGACATACCGATGCCTAATAAATGCTCTATCTCTGCCTGTTTCCTGGGACGTATAGGCCTATTAATTCAAATTCCATACTAAAGCGCAAAAAAGCTTCTTATGCAGTGATTCGACCATAGTTACAGCTATAATGGTAAATGGACTGCATTTATATAGCGCTTTTATCAGCTCAGACTGTCATATGGACTCTGCATTTATACATTCAAGTGAGGTTAGATGGTTTGAATATTTTTCATTGTTGATGAGTGTTAGCCAACAATAGGCTAAATATTTAAATGTAAAACTAATGTAAATCAAAATTGAAACGTAAACCAATTGAAATGCAAATTTTCATATAACTTTTTTAGATTCTCAATGCAAGCAGAATTAGTTCATTTAAAATTTGAGAGAAATTGGATAAATAGCCTTATTTATTTCAAAATTTCAAATTAGAGTGACGTTCACCAACTTTGAATCACTTTTGCCATTTTATGTATTACTTGCAGCTGCCTTGTTCTTGCAGTAGAGGGCAACACTGTTTCACATCTCATATCACACTAGACGCAATTATTATTTGCTCAGCAATGTGTCTCATAAGAATTGAAATTCTCTGTGATTCAGTGTGGTCAACATATTTCATTAGAAGCTACATGAAAATTAGTAGCACTTATATAGAGCCTATTTTCACCATCGTTCATACATAATACATTCAAATATACATTTATCAATGCATATTGTTAGATTACATAAAAAGCTAAATAACAGCTAATCTCAATTCAATATGTGTACAACAAAAAGAGTTGAATAGCTGAAAAAGAGAAGGAAAAACTTTGTTCATGATTAAAATTTAAAATATTGTGGTCCCGTGACATATTGCCACAGAAAAAAAGTAGAGATGTCTCTGAAACTCTTTAGCTGAAATGCTTCAATTTTGACTCATAAATATTCATTAAGAGGTGTGTCCAATGATAATACAAATGGCAGTAAATGTTCCGTTCATGGACATGCCTCTTCATGAATATTCATAAACTGTAATGTAGCCCTGGAAATGCAAATGTACCATAGTGTGGAAACTGGGTCAAAAATGTTATGCACTTATTTAAGACAGCTCCTAGGAGACAGTAATAGTATTTGTCATTAGAATGAAAGCCCGCCCCCTTCACAGACACACACACACACACACACAGTCTGGACCTCAGTGTATAAAGAGGCTATTTACTGTTCTATTAAACATGCTCACAGCCCACAGTATTGAGCAGAAATGAGACCTTCTGTCTTGTCACATGACTTAATGAAAAGGTAACCAGTGTGAATATACCTGGCCAACAGAGGCAGCTGTAGGACTTGATCCCTTCCTGGCAGGTGGCGTTGTTCTGGCATGGGTTCGAAGCGCACTCTGGGATGTCCACTTCACAGGCTTCTCCTGTGAACCCTGTGTCACTGCAGTCACACTCGTAGCTGAAAGTAATGCCAGAAATGTTTCATGTTTTACTGTATTTCAGTTCAGGAAATTGATTTATGATGGGCTACATTGCTGTAGCAGTGTTGTCTCCGCCACCATCTGGCTCTATTCATGATACAATCCCTGAGTAGTGGGGGGGAAGGGTGGGTTGATTATGACATGCTTGGAAGCCTCCTAGTAATATTGTTTTACTGACTCAAAGAGGCTATGTCCCTGTCCACTGTCCATTTTATACGGCATTGAGGTGACTCGTACCTGTCCACCAGGTCGTTGCAGGTGCCCTCGTTGAGGCAGGGGGCGCTCTCACACTCGTCGATGTCGATCTCACAGTCGAGGCCCTCGAAGCCAGGCGGGCACTGGCAGACGTACAGGCCCACGTGGTCGTGGCAGGTGGCTCCGTTCCGGCAGGGGTCAGACTCACATTCATCTATCTCCACCTCACAGTTCACTCCTGCCACACACACAGCACGCAAACACAGAGAGAGTTGTACTGTCAATACATATTTTAAATGTGTGTATGTATACCTTCTATGCATATTGTGAGTGTGCCTACGTGTTTATTACTACTACACGTACAAGCTTTTTATTTACAGCCGATAGCAAATTATGCTCTGAAAAGTTTCATCTTAAAGGCAAAATGCCCCAGCTGTGGACCTACACTGAAAAGCAAACTCAAGTCCGTATTGCTGGGTAAAGACAAATAGAGACAGGGAGGAAGGGAGAATTGACTCTTTCACCAGTAAGTGAACACAATATACGTACATCTTTCAGGACCTGTCTGTCTTGGCCGTCCCTTTGTGGAATTTAATGGTCAGTTAACAATGAGCGAATCTCTGTGCTGTGGTGGGTAGACTTGATTGAATTGAAAACCTAACCCCGGTCTCCTGCTCCACATGCAGGGCCATTTCCCCGTCATTAAAAGACTGGTTTAAAGCTTAAAACAGTTTGCTCCATTAACCTGTGGCTGTGAGACGTCTGCAATCGCTCTCAGTACTTGAGATATCTCTCCCCGAAGAATGCATCACTGTCTAATCCATGCGCTCTACAGATAACAATAAAGACATCTGAAACAGGCCAGACCCACTAAGAGAGAGAGAGGCGGGGGGATGAGGGCGTTTTGAAACTTGTGGGACGGATTCACATGCCAAGACTCTCTCAATTCATGACCGCATAACAGGTTTAAGTGTCATGGGTCTTCCCCCACCAACAAAAACACTCTGCTTCGTCAGGAGGGTTCAGACAGAGGCAGGCTATAAAACATCTGTTCTTCCATTATTTAGATTTTATTTGTGGGAAAGAGAGGGAAATTCCTGAAAAGGCAAGTGCCTGAAGGACGTTTATCCATTGGTACAAAAAAAAAACTAGGTGTAAGGTTAAAGAAAACGTCAAAATCACAAACAGCCCTTAAAATTGTGTTTACATGCTGGTTGGTCGGACAGGATTCAGACACTGTAATCTAGAAAATTCCGAAATAGAGAGTGAGAAAAAGAAAGAGACACTGAGAGAGAATTGAGAGAATTGAGAATTGATAATGTGTATGAAGCTGATTTGAATCTGAATTTGAACTTGAACTGGGTTGAGGGCTGCTCACCTTTGTATGAAACTGATTTGAATTTTAATTTGAGTTTGAACTTGAACAGGGATGAGGGTGGCTCGCCAGTGTTTGAAGCTGATTTGAATTTGAATTTGAACTTGAAGAGGGATGAGGGCCGCTCACCTGTGTAGCCCAGCAGACATTCGCAGCTGTAGCGGTCCTTCTCGTTAACGCAGGTCCCGTTGTTCTCGCAGGGTCGCGAGGCGCACTCGTTGATGTCGATCTCGCAGTGGTACCCCTGGAAACCGGGGACGCAGAAGCACTGGTAGCCGTTCGCGCGGTCCATGCAGATGGCCCCGTTCTGGCACGGGTGCGACTGGCACTCGTCGACGTCTTCCTCGCACCGCGGGCCGCCGAACCCCGGCCCGCACTGGCACCGGTGCCCGCCGCCGTCCGGCAGCGCCACGCAGCTGCCGTTGTTCAGGCACGGTTCCTCCAGGCAGGCGCCGACGCCGGTCCGGCAGTCCTCTCCGCCGTGGCCGCCGGGGCAGCGGCAGGTGTAGCCGTCTTCGCCGTCCACGCACTCCGTCCTCGCCCCCCGGCAGGGGGCGCTCTCGCAACCGCCGGTTCTGACTGTGCAGTTGGTGCCTCCGAAACCAGCCGGGCAGCCGCAGCTGAAGTCCCTGGTGCCTGGAGTGCTGGTGCAGTTGGGACAGTCCGCGAAAGCGCACGCATCGTACAGCTCCTCGCAGTCCTTGCCCATGTACCACATTGTTTCCCTGGGGCAGAGACACTGATAGCTGTCCTCGCCGTCCACACAGGTGGCTCCATTCTGGCATGGGGAGGATGCACATCTGTCTAATGTCTCTGAGCAGAGTACCCCTGTTAAGAAACACAAATTATTATGTATTGCTCAGCATAAAACTCTTGGGTTTTAAACAGTTGGGAATCAATGAAATTAATACATGAAGATTTAATCAGAATCCAGAAGGGATAGAAACCTGGCAAATAACAAACACAGCTTGATGGAAAGTTCTGGTTGTGGGAAAGTACAGTGAGCTCCATAACGTACTTTCATTTGCATAACATTAATTTGTCATAAGCATTATGGTGTCCTGAAATGAGGGGAAGCTATGTATAAAATGTGTTGTCATTTCTACATGGTCAAACCAAAATATATATACATAAAAGATAACAATGTTCTCTTTAACCACATGTGAATTGTTTGTTTATAAATCTGGAATTGTGGAGCATCAAGCCAAATCCAGAAAAAATAAATGTGTTGCAATGCCTCTGTCTGAACTTTTCCCGACAACGCTTAGTATTGCATACAGCTCTGGGTACAACACTGCGATAAAGACACAGAGGCTCTGGAGAACAGTAAAAAGAAGTGCAACTGAAATGGCTCCTACATGAAATGTATTCAAACTTGAAATTCATTCAAACTTAAGATACTTAATCTCTTCAGTCTTAGCAAAGAGAGGCAAAGGTTTTTATGCTGATAAAGGCAGTAAAAGTACTATGATTTTTCAGGTTGAATTTTGTCAGTAAAAGGACGCATAGGTAGAAATTAGCCAAAGCTAAATACTACGTGGAATATCAAGTATTTTTTCACACAGATTTGTCAATGTGTGGAACATCTTGCTAGGCCAAGCAGTTGGGGCAAAGACTGTGAGGGTCCAGGCTTCAATTCTCTGAATATCAGACTTTCTCTAGTTTGTATCTAAATGATGAACGTACTGTACATGGGCTGATTGACCTGTTCTTATTATTATGTATTCTTAAGTTCTCACTGTATGGTCCTAATAGCAAATCCTCTGGTTGATTGAATGCCTGCAGTAGCTGCATTATTTGCTCAGCATTTTGATCTTTCCTCTTAAAATTAGGAAATGCCCCTACCCTGTTTTGTGTTTGTGCAAAATCCAAATGTGTCTTCCTTCCAAAAGGACTATAGGCAGATTATCAGGATTCAGGGTTTGCATCCTATAAGAGTGTACTGTGCATAACAAAACTAGCAACTGTTTCTAGTCTTGGCTATCCTATAATGCCACAGAAGACTGAAGAGTCATGAAAGAGGTGTTAAGTGGAGGGTCCTGGTGTGAAACAACGTTTAGACAGTGACATCACAGCCTGAGGCCCTGTTTTCTGCTGCCCTTATACCACCACGTATCCAGCTGCTTTGACTTTTAGAAGCCCAGAGCCTTAATCAGGGGACAGAACCCATTACCCTCTGGGAACCCTGCAGTCTCTCCACAGGCAGGACTTTAAATGTGTGTGCATAGTGATATTATAGGTGATCTATGGCCACAGGTCAAGCTGAATGTGTGAACTTGCTATGCAAATACAATGGACAGCCCGAATGAAGGAACACAGAATTCTGTACCGTATGGACAGTAGGTGAGATTTAGGTGAAAATGTTCCAGACACTGAAAGAATACACCACAGTGTGTAAGCCCCAGGCCACCTTTTGGCCTCAGAAGAGGATTACGAGTTTGAGAAGAGGTATGTTACACGGGGGCTGATAGGGTCGACTGAGCAGAAAAACTGTGATGATAGTGAGGTGGAGTGTGGGGAGCAAAGTAGCAATCTCGCCCAATGCTCGCCCTGTCATATTCCACCTGTCACTTTTGTGGATACGTAGCGGCGAGTGCCACAGACCTCTCCCACAGGCAGTGCGTTCAGTCCTCGTTCTAGCGGTTTTCTGTTTAACTTGCCTGTTTTTGACAGCGACAGCTAGTGAATGTGGTGTTGCCTGTAGGCTCATAGATGTTTTTCTTTTGCTGTGTCTGATTAAGCGGTTAACTAATTAGCAGCAAGGTTACGGAACGTTCCAAAAATCAGCCTCTCAACGTTTTCAAAAAAATGTGTCCCTGCTCAATCGACCTGCTTTTCTGGTGCCATAAAAAATTAAGAATAGCTGTCGGTAGGCAAACTATTTCTCATTACACCAACAAAACAAGGATGGAGCAACTAACCCCAGCAGAGGACTAAAAGAAATACCACAGTCCTCAAAGGAGCGTGTCACTCTAATCTCTGGCATGTCAGAAGTTCCTTACGGCCTGTGGCGGTAGGTGGTCCTCCAGTCACTATTGTTTGCCGTTTCGACCTTTTCAGAGGCTTTCTCCCCGTAGTTGGGGGGGGGGGGTTTCTGTGGGGACCAAGCACAGCTCCTTAAGGGGGTGCGGGGGCAGTCTTTGCCCTTCCATTGTCTCACACTGCAGCAGCCAATCATGTGACGCCACGCGGGGTCGCTCGGCATTCCACAGGCCTGATTTTCCTTGGCGCTTTGATCACCTTTTTGTTCCCGGATTTCTCCAGTTCTGTCAGAAGATATTAATAACGGGGAAGGAGAGCAGAAGAAAGAGGGGGAAACAGTTTAAAAGGCACAGGGGGTGGGGGGAACGGGGGCGGGTGCTGCGTCGCACAATAAACGCGCTCCTCAACTCTGACTCCTCCAAGTCCCCCGCTTTCCTTACAGTGAGGAGTGACAGATGGTTCCAGCCTTAGCTTGCAACCCTCTGACCTGCGCTTCTGTCGTCTGACCAGTCAATGAGCATACTATTAAACCCTGACCACCGATCCCTTGCTAACAAATCCTGGGCCAGCCGCGTCATCTTAACAGGCTAACCGCTGTGTCTCCAACACCACCTTCCTGCCTTGAACACCACGGGGACACCACAAGACGCAGCGTGCCCGCAATTCGCAAGCACCACACGCAAGAAGTTAAAACCAATCTAAGTCCCCACACACACAGAGGAACCAAGAAGAGCATGCTGCACTCTCTTAACCTCACAGACCCTATAGCTCTTCGGTTTTTGAAACAGAAGCATCAAGTTCCATCAGGAGCAGGTGAACCTGCGACAGTTCTGGCAGTTGTTGGGGAAATGGTCCTATATTAGCTATCCCAAGTGTCCACTGACTTCAGTATCTCCACTGAAACATAAAACCCTTTGTAGTGAAGCAGCTGCACCAACATGCTTCTTTAGCCAGCATTAAATCACGGGAGATCACCTGCTGCAGATGCATTCAAATGTCTGAGTGAGAGGCAGTAGATCTATGGACAGGCACATGCGTAAGGTACCAATTCCAAGATACACTGATACCAAGACACACATGTTCAACCACACAGTCTAATAACAAAAATAATAATGAGAGTGTTAATGTATTTCATAAACTCACTATGTTCTCATTCAAATTGTTTTCTATGATTTCATTTATTCGGAGATGCTTTTATACAGACAGACCTCATGGGGTTAACAATATTTTTTCACTCAATTTAACACCTGGACATTGACTGAAACAATTCAGGTTAATTATGTCTTTTTCACATTTCTGTACCACTGATACCATAATGCGAACACACTATGACGTTCTCCCTGTGACTCACATACAAATTCCAATGATCTGAATCAGCATTATGACTCATCCCCTTATTTTGTCTAATTGAAAAGTTTTTTTCCCCCCCCAACAAAAGTAGACAATACTTCAGTCAAGACTTGGGTTTCTCTTTGTGTGTGCGTTTCCCCTTTAAGACTGGGCCCCGCTGGCACAGGTTTGAGCATAAAGGGGGCGCAGGCTGTTCCTGAAGTGTCCGCACGCAGCGGCGCTTCAGCCGCCGGGGCTGTCCGCCGCACCTGCCCGCCCAGCTGCGGAGGACGGCCGAGACAAAGCCGGGGAGGCCGGCCTCCTTCCTGCCCGCGGCTCCGAGGGCCCGGTGAGTGCGTGACGCCGAGCCTGGCAAAGCGAGGTTGCCATGGCAGCCCCAAAGTTATGCGCCGGGATTAGTGAATGCCTGCTCTCTCCCCTGACCCCTTCTTTTCCCCTGTCAGAGGGAGGGATGTGCTGAGGAGGGAGGAGGGGCGGGGGTGGGGGGTGGGGGTGGGCGGGGGGGGGGGGGGTACAGCAAATTTGCATTGTTTCGTAGCCCTCTCTCCATGCCTCTTGTTGCTCTCCCATTCCTCTGTTATTGTGGAAGGCGAGGGGGAAAAGAAGCTAGAGTAAACGTGCTGTTTGCTCGGTTTCACTGAGCCCTTTACATTTCATTTGCTAAAATAAGAGCACTGTTATTTATGCTGCTTCAGAAAATTGTCATAGTTTTAAAAGTGGATTCAAGTTGTTAATTGTTCGCAGGATTCATTGTGTTCATTGTAACACTCAGCATGTGCATAGATGTGTAAACAAATTCAAAAATAAAAAATTAATTCTTATATTTTCCAGTTTTTTTACTTATGGAGACAAAATTACAAGAAAAAGAGCAGAACACACAAACAACACTTGGCACCTCAGGTTTTGAACCAGAATAAATGAAGTCAAGATTTCGCACAAACATCTTCCCTCTGGTGGAGTATTAACATCTGAATAGACCAATAAAAATAAAAAGTGAAAGTCCCTGGCGGACCTGTCAGAGACTGAGCTGGACCCAATTGGCTGCTGTCTTTGTTTTCCTACTTTTCTCTCTCTAAAGGGGTGTGATGTCACTCGCTAGACACAATGTGGAAGCAGGCTGTGGGGCAGAGCTTCCAGTCAAATTAGCCTATTTCCACAAATAACCATTGTTAATAGAGCCAACACATTCAGACTCAGGCGCGTGAGCTGTGAACACATTTGTTAGCGGTTTGTCATGAGTCTAAAAATTCCAAGATAACAGTCCAAGATAATGTGACAACATCACAGAAATCTATTCTGGTCAACAGTTTAAAATCGGTAATGTACAATGTACATTTTTAAAATCCCATTAAGCTTATTAAATGTAAACATTTTTGAAACCCAGAAAGCTCTCTTTAATGAACATAGCTATAGGGGTAGGGGGCCTGTTTAAGGCTCAAGTGTATACCCTGGCATTACACTTAAGCAGTTTTCCATTAAACTCATTGATCAAAGAATGTTAATATCTTCTGTCCAGTTATTGCCACAAGCGAGGTGAAATGTGAAACCTTTACTACTGCAGCAAATGCCACACAGCCTGTACCCCAAAAAAAAACAAAAAACAAACACCGTGCTTAACCTCCAACATTATTTTCTTGGATATCTACTGTACACAGCATTATACCATGTGCACCCCAACATCGACTCCTCTCCCCAGCACATGTCCTCTGTCTGCTTCACCCTAACACTGTGCACCCCCTCAGTGCTCTCTGCTGTACCCCATGACTGCCTTCTCTACCCCAACACTAGCTTTGTTTTCTCCACCCTCACCCTTTCTGTGGTCCGCCCTGCAGAGGGAGCCTCCTCACCCTAGGGCCTCAGTATGGTTGTAGTGTGGGTCTCTACTCTTTAACCTCCATGTGCTTTTCCTTCTTTAATCTACTTGGACCTCACAACCCATCTGCCCCTCTAAGCTCCCGACACCCCCAGACACACTGTGGGATTAAAGCTGGGAGGCTCCCCATCCTCCATCCCCACCACCACCTCCAGGCTGGGACACACAGAGGCTGAGACGGGTCAGAGGTATGTACAGGGACAGAGCGTGCTTCCACATCACTGAGACGCACACACATGCACACCCACACACACAAACATGTTCCACATCACTGGTAAAACACACACACAAACATGCACACACACTCACACACACACCCAAACATGTTCCACATCACTGGAGAAACGCACACACAAACATGCATACACGCGCACACACATACACGCACACATACAGACAGACACACACACGCACACACACTCAGACAAGCACACGCACGTGCGTGCGCTCACATACACACACACATACAGACAGACAGCCAGGCAGACAGACAGACAGACACACACACACACACACACACACACACTCCAACAAATGCATGCACACACGCACACATACACACACACACACAGACAGACAGTCAGACAGTCAGACAGACTCACACACACAGCAACCACTGGCACAGGCTGATCTGAGTGCAGAAGTCAGATGTGGGAGTGATGTTAGGTAAAGAGGCGGATGTCTCCCACACCTGCCCTATCTGCGCCTGGCCCCTCTCACTCTGACTCCGAAGTGAAGCCAGTCATCTCTGAGGCGTGCTTCTCCGGTGATGTCACACCCCCCCCCCCCCACCTCACCCCACCACCCCCCTCCATTCCGCAGCAACAGTCATACATCTCCGCGGAGATTGCCTTTATCTCAGGCAGCGTACGCCATGTCCTAAACACAGAACGCCGCTCTCTCTCCCCTTCCCCGAGAACAGAAGAGCGCATGAAAGCCGCCGTGTCTGCTAAAAAATGAATTGTTTGTGCCAAGGGTGAGTCACCAGCGACACATTCCGACGGTAATAAGGTGGCAGCTTGCTGTAGTGCTGATGGACCCGGGCCCATAACCCACAGGTACGAGGCTCAGGTACCAGACGGGGAACAGCAGTTGCACCCCTGAGCAAAGCACTTAACCTGAATTGCTTCAGAAACTAAACCAGTCAGGTGCTCAAATGGGTAGTGCAGTAAACGGGTAGTACTGTGTGGGAATAACAGCTGCAGTGTCTTACCCTGGATCAATGTGTCCACCAGGAAAGCATTTAACGGCCAAGAGGAGGAATGAAAGACTGTCGGCAAAGTAGTTTCATTGTCAATTCTACCAAGATATCCTGCGTTTGTGTTGTTTGGTGTGAGACAGTGACTACTGCAGCGATGAGATTGATTGGGTTGGGACCACAGTAGATGAGCACAGGAATTGGCAGTGACTGAGATCAATAGCATTCTTTACTTTGTGAAAACAATGTCTGCCATGCAGCCTTTGTGATTCTTTGAACCCCCCCCCCCCTCCAGGAAAATAATATGTTTATTCTGAGGTGTAGAATTCCCCGTGTTGTCTCCCAGAGGAACATGGGTTTCAGGGCACCCTACGCCACCCGGTGGTCATGTCCAGCTGTCCGTCCCCTCCTCTGTCCCCCCACCCCCAACTCAGCTTCACCCCGGGGCTCAGGAAGCCTATGGGAATGCCTGCGAATGTTTTCTTGGCACACTTCAAAGGTGGGGCCGGGGGTCGTCTCCGAGGAGTGTTTTTGTACGGGACGGCAAATCCAGCCGTAAATCTGGGCTCGCCGCGGCGTCTGTCTGAGGGGCCGTCGCTGACGTCCGACAGAACCCTGTCAGGCCGCGGCCTATCAGCTTTCACCGGCGCGGGGACCTGTTTATCAGGCTGAGAAACCGCCTCTGCCCTCCCCCCTTCCCCCTGTGCCCCACCCCCCCCCCCCCTCCACCCCCATCCCATAATATGTGTCTGCATCGCACCTTTCCTTCCCTGAGTGACACCCCGCCCTCACACAGTATTGGCTGGCGTCTGTGTTCGCGGAGCGAGGGAAGAGGTGCCCCACTCGGATATTAGGTGTTTGTTTTTTCAATATCCTGACCCGCCCCCCCCCACCCTCTTTCTACCCCCCACCCTCTACCTCGACTTATCTGCTGTCTTTAAGAGCTGAACCCCTGGGAGAGGGGAGATATGTGCCTGTCTTGTAAACAACTGGCACAGCCAATCGGAAGAGCGGGTAGGAGGAGAGGGAAGCCCTGGTCTGAATCTGCAGCGTGTGAAGAGTTCTCTCTCTCTGAGGCAGCGAACCCAGGGCTCTACAGCCAAAGGCAGCGAAGGGAACGCGATCCTGTGGCTAGCACAGGTCAGGCTGCGTCCTCCAGCTCGGTAACTCACGCTGAAGCGGCGGTTTTTCACGGTCCTTTTCACCGCCGAACCGTTATTTCTGAGCGTGCAGACAAAAAACGCTCCGGCTGCAAACGGCAGCAGCAGTTTCGCACCAGGCGCTTGGCACGAAGGCGAGCGCGCATTCTGGAGCCGCATTTTTGTCTCTGCAGGGGACGCATCACCCCGGCAATGAACTTAAATGCGGCGCTGTTGGGCCCCGGGGGTGGGGGGGGGGTGGGGGGGTGGGGGGCGTGGCAAAGTCAAAAAGCTTTATGGCGAAGGCTGTACAGAAATACATGACCGTTACACAAGGACCAGCAGAGTATATTACACCCTCTGCCCATGCTGTTGGTTTGTTTCCTCTTTATGCTGTAATTGAATGATTTGTCAGTGCTTACTGATTAAAAATAGTCACTATAAAAGCACAGAAGAGGGTTATAGAGAGTGCAGAGCTACTATAGTGTTTATAAAGTCTGTAGTAACATCTATGAAGGATGTTTGCCTCAGTCTGATAAGGTGCTCTTTAGAAATGGTCGATTAATGGCTGACGTTTTTACGGCCTGTTGCCGACCATCTCATGTCACTTGTTTTGGCCTCTCAGAGTTGAGATGCAGAGAGCAAGGTGGCCATGGCGACAGGCAACAATGGCCCCCCAATGCAACGCACCCCCTGCCCACCCTGTCAGCTCGCCCCAAACTTAACGAGTTTTAGGCACTCCTCCCGAGTGGGGGAAAATAGGTCAATGCTTTATTTGAAGGGGGGGGGTTCAAGAAATACGCTCCCTAAAAAATCTTTACGCAGCCTGTCGCACCAAACGGCACCCCTCACAACAGGCACTGGGCCAGAGAAGCAAGTTGTGAGGCAGCACTTTAAAATGCCTTAAACGTTAAATCCCAGGTGCAGTATCACATTAGCTTATACATCTATACAAAAGTGATAATGTTGTCTAAGTCATGAACTGTTGAATGAAAAAAAAACTGGACATTTTGTGACTCAACTAAAAATATATTAGACAGCTGAAACAAACTGAGTTTATTCATTCATAAAAGTAAAATGAAAGGGGATTTCCAATTCCTGAAGTTAGCGTTTAATTTCCAGTAGAACCCCTCCCATTATCCTTTCAAAGGCAGTGCATATTTATACATATTTCAAAGTAAATGTGACCCTTCAGCAATATAAATATAATTTACATTTCTAAAACAATTTATTGAATAAAAGTAAACTACCTAAAGCTGTTATTCTAAGTAGTGTAAAATAGGTGTTTTTAAATAAGTGTGGTTCTTATTGCTTCTGCCATTCATTAAAATGCTGAATTCAAGCCTTTAATTCAGACTCACAATTTCTAGGAACCACAGTTTGTTAAAACAGCCCAAAAAAAAAAACTAGCAAAAAAGGTGCAATACGTATTCAAACAATGGATTTGAAAGTGCGATTGGCCGGCTTGTTCTCCTAGTGAGCAGATTTTCAGATTACCACTCCATCCACAAACAACCTGCCGGCCAACTGGCCGCTGCTGTCCTCATCGGCTAATTCTCAATCACGAGCGCTGCTGCTGCCGCCGCCGCCGCCGCTCGCTCTGCAGCTCACACCCCCAGAGAGAGCGCAGCGCTCCAACACGTTTCCACATAACCCCAGAGCCACAGGGGGAGACAGACACGCCGATGCTCGAAAGTAGAGAGGAGAAATGAAACTCACCACATTCACACATCAGCATCACCAGCAGCACCGTCCTCCGGAACTTTGAATGAACTCTCGCAAACTCCATGGCGGACGACGGGCCCCCAAGGCTCTCGTGGCAGACCGAAAACAGATCGGCTCGTCACTCCGTACCTTCCCCCTTTAGCATCCTGCGTTAGCATCCACCGTCTGGCTCTCCCCACCGGTTAGCTGTAGGCATGCAAGAGGCACTCCATGCTTTGTCATTAATGTGGGCATTCTGTGTACAGAGGGAGCTCGGCTCGGCTAAGGCTGTGTAATCGCCCTGGGAGGGAGGCAAAACATGGCCCGGATTAGTCATTCTGGATTCTCTCCCCTGAGGGAAAGCTGACCACTACCTCTGAGCACCTTTCTGTAACCGTGACATGGCCATATATATACAGAAGTGAGTCATTTTTCCTAAACATAATTTACATTTTTGGTATGGTATGCAATACATACCTTACCATAAATTAAGATATGTCAAGTGACTCATTACAATAAATTAATAACAATGTGGATTATTCAAGAAAAGGACAGATTAAACCGGCTGTGATCACATTAAGTGTATGTTGTTCTGAGTATTGTACAGTATGAGCACCAAAAGACTCTGTGTTGGCACAGGACAGTTGAAGGTAGATAATTAGTAACAGATGAAAACAGTTATCATACACTGCTGTTGGTTTTTTTGCTTTTCTCCTGCACTTGTTATTTTATATTTGTAAATGCACAAATGTTCAGCAGGGAGGTACACACACGTTCACCCATACATAAAGAGTTGTGAGAAATGTCACGTCTCCTAATGAGCTTGTGAAGTGGTGAGTGGTTGTATGGGGGACGGAGAAGTCCGGGCCAGGATTTGAAGTCTGCGCGCCGGAGCCGTCAATGGATTGATGGGTCCTTTGTGAACACGAGCTTATCTCCCTGCAGTGCGCCCTGCAACACCCGCCAGGCTGCGGGACCCCATCGCAACGACACCCCTGCTCACCCGGGCCGGGCGTAACCACAGCACGCTCAGATTGGGACTGGAAGGCTGAACTAAGTTCTGGGCATGGGCACGAAAAGGAAGGCGAGCATGCCTGACCCTCCCAGTCCTTAAACAGCAAGACTGACCGGGCCACAAGGTCACACAGGTCTACATTCCTGCCCCGTCAACCTCCACGATTGCTTTTTATTTGAATTTTTCCATATTAAGTTCCTTCAGATGGAAACATCAGACGCAGCAATATTTCTGCCTGTAAGGAGCCTGCGTTCTTACTGCGGAGAGATTGCGGATAAGAGCACGTTATTAAAAAATCCGGTGAGGTCATCGCTTGCATCCCCCGTAACATTTGCTCACACTTCCGTCCACTCAGTCTGAATGAGCCATGTCATCTAAATGCTATCTTTAACAAAGCAAAGCAAGTTTGTTTTTTTTTTCTGTCAGTGCTTGTCTGTTTTTATCTACCCATCACAGGGACTCTTCATCCCACTAAAAACTGTTTGTGACCGCAGTGTCAGAATGTGACATGTGCCAACAACTGAGATGACGCGCTGCAAATCGTCACGGGGCTTGTGGGAGAACTTTATTTTCAAATGCTTAGTGTACGTCCTTGAGTGGATCCTCCTCAATCACAAAATAGATACCGTATGCGTGGCTAACGTTCAGTTAGAAAGCATCAGTGTGTGGTCGGTGAGCACAGGAAGCGTAGTAACTATGAATGATGTCATTTCTGTTATCTGTGCTGCATTTTCTGAAAGGGATGAGTTGTAGAAAATTTAGCATTTATACACAGTGGAAATGAGCTTGTGGGTGCATTGAATATTCTGGGGTCAGACAAGACCAGTTTCTGAAGACACTTGAATATTGTGCAATATTGGCTTTTATCTGGTTTGTGTATTTAGCATCTTACTTTATGGAAAGATTAAATCATCATAATTTCAACCCTATCTTTGTTTGTGAAAACTCTTATCTTAGCTGATCAATGACTTGTGAGATAATTCCTCTTAACAGAGTTTATAACTTGTCATAACCAGCCAGAAAAAAATCCATCAAGGATTAAATAAATTGGACCGTATTCTGGTTCAGATAATAGCTGGAGATGTAAGAGGTGGGACCTAAATCTTATGTAAAAAGCCAAGGTCCTGCAACAAGCTTAGTTTTCCCAAGACCACAACACTGTTTATCCTGTATGGAGATTTTAATCATTGCCATATATGTTAAGACAACATGGTGGAATCAGAGGAGGGTTCACTTTAATGGAATCCCCACAAGTGGGTGACTAAATAAGGGGCCGTGTACACTGACGGTGATATGCAGCAGGTGTAAATAGGCTAGTCTCATTAACCGATGTCCACTAAGAGTATTTATAGCACGGGCATAAAATTCACCTGTTCTCTCCATTAGTCACCTACCCAACTAGGGCACAGAATGCAGAAGGCACTTAGTCATATCCAGTCTCTCACTAAGCTAAATCACCTGTGTCCAACAGGAAATGGGAAAGCAGTGGGAAAGCTTTTGTTTATTTATTTAATGGCACCCAAAAGCAGGGCTGTATATATCCAATTAAAGGATGGGAAAGCCCTGAAAAGCACAGACTCATTTGTGAGGTAACGAGCCCCTAATGCGCGCGTTAACCGGTGAGAAACAGGGCGGTTTTACGACGCTCCGGGCCCGCTCGCTGAGTGCGGGTCTCTTAAAACCTTTGTTACGGCTCGCGCTTTGAGGTTTCCGACCGGGGCGGTAAACAAAGAACGCGAGGGCGAGCCGCGCCGCCAGGCGACGGCGGCGGATCGGACGCCGCTGCGCGCCCGAGAGACGAACGGTGAGAAACCGCCGCCCCCTCCTCTTTGATATCGGGAGGACGGCCAGGATTTACGAGGCCGGGCCCGCGGAGATGCATGGGCTCTTTTATCGCCGCGCTCCATCATCCGTCTCAGCCTGTCCTCCCGCTCGCCGCCCGGCCCGCTTTCCCGCCGGAGTGAACCGTTTCACTCCCGTGTGACGCACTCAAGATCCAGAATCTTCTAGACTTGGTTTTCCCCCATAACCCCGGCCCACGTAACTGGTTGCCTGGTGTATTATTACATCATTTAGAAAAAAAAAGACTGGAAATTGAGTATTTGCCAAACGTGCCAGATCTTACTTTACCTAAAGAGAAAGCAATTAAAGCACCGCGTGGATTTTCCTTGCGGCAACATGGTTGAAGAACATGGTTGCCCGTGCAGAACGGAGGTGTGTGGGAGAATTAAGCCAGGCCAGTCACTGGCATCTGTTGTTGTTAATCCGAAATCCCCCCTGGCGTTAGATCATTGCCGACACACATGGGGGGGGGGGGGTTAGCCGGATTAATTTGATAAAACCCTGATCGGGACTCGGGTTAGATGGGGATTCTGCCCTGGAATTGCACTTGTCTCCGCCTTCTGCCACCTCCATCCTCACTTCATGGTTTTAAACATTCAGCAGCACTTTGAACCACTAGAAGCATGAGGTAGAATGAAAACACAGGGAAAACCATATAAGTGCAGTAACAGTGGCATTAATATTCAGGAACACCATTTCTGGCCAATGACTCCATAAGGGAGCTGAGTCATAGTAATAAGCTTCTTAGAGGGAAGCAGCAGAGATGCCTCACCAAACATACATTTCTCACAGCGGGGGAAATAAGGCAGATAAGTAGATGCACACCAAACCCAGGAAATCCTTCTTTTCCCTGCCAAGCTGAATGCATTTCTCCCACAATCAGTTTCCTCACAATTTACAGTACTCTAGCCAACTGTAAAACATTAAACTATGAGATGTCTATGAAATTCAAGTGTGTGCTGTCTATTTTATATATCCAGGTTCCTCTCATTGTTGTTACAAATTTCATGAACGGAATCATCTAATATTTTACCCCAAGACTACCACTAGACTGAGCCACTTCTATTTTTTAAATGTTGTACCTGAGAGCTTTATAAGCTTAATTAATTTATTTTGATTTATATGTGTATTTATGGTTGCTTTTTCAGAGTTATTTCTCATTATTGCTGAATTACTAGTGCTCATCTCTACTCATATATGCCTGTTAGACTCCCAAATTAATAACAAGGGTCTTCCCATAAAAGAGACTGTCCAAACAAGCCCCAAAGCACCTAATTAGCCAAAATGCATTTCTTCTTTCACTTTCAGTATCTGATTGACTTCTTTATATCATCGGTGCATCATAATATAATGTAATACACCACATACCTTTTACTCAGATTTTAAAAGATATGTGGCATATTACAGTATAAATTAAAAATGTATGTATGTTTCTTCAAGGTACCCCTGGAACTAGTTTGAAGTGGCCAGCTTTCTGTAATGCACACAGCACACCGCCCTCTTGTGGTATATATCTAGAACTGGAGCTCCAACTGAAGCATGGAAAATTTTTGCTGAAGTTGTTCTGTGTAATATGCGCTAGAGGGAGATAATGCCATGGGTCTATCAAAACCTTTGAATGAGATACGAACACCGTATAAATAATAAATGGCGATAATACTTTACATTTGAAAAGGAGGTATCGGGGAAGAGTCGTGAGGATTTATATTGGAGCCAAGTGAAGGTGGGGGGTTCTGAGGAATATTTTGAGGAAAGAAATCACCAGCAGCTAATAACACTAATATTTATTTGTGGGACTGAGCCCTTATCAGTGATTTATTTTTCATTCTTCTCTTGAACTACCGACATTTAGATTTTATGTAGCAAACTGATGAAGGTGGAATTCACACCATTAATAGAATGTAAAACAATTCTGTTATTTTACATTTATTCTAAAAAATACTTTTTAACAAAGGAATGCCTAACATATACAAACTTGCATCCCCCATACTCCTTTTAAGTTCAACTCCCCTAATCACATCATAGTTGAATTAATGCCACTCAAGCATTCAAGTTTTCTGTAAAATTGTGTTGCAATACTGAATTACCAAACAATTCACATAAAAAATTATTAATTTACTTTAATTTAATTTAATAAATAATAAACAAACAAATAAATGCTTTTCTTGGTGTTCTCCCCATTCTTCTTTGATTAATCAGTAAATCATACAAATGACACACAGCTTTGTCTCATGTGATTGGATAATTCTGTCTTATTTCAAAATTCACTATCATTGCTTAGATATTGGTACAATAACAGGGTACAGTATGGGGACATTGTTTTACCGACACCAGCACTGTAAAATGTCCAGTGTTAATTCAACTCAACAGAGTCCATATAAGTCCAGCAGGGACCGTGTATACTCTGCAAGACTTGATTTAACACTGAATATTTTACTGTTTGTACTTCGGTAACAAATGTACTTTGATTGTGACTTTATTTGTTTGTTTGCAGGAGCACCTCTGGCCTGGCACCTCTAATTATTGCCATTGTTGCTTTGCTAATCAGCATCACTACAGTTTTATGCTGCTAATTAGTCTCTGTTTAATGCATTACCTCCCTATGAATCAAACATAAAGTGCCAAACCAATTGTATTAACATACAGTATTATCTATTATTATAATTGTGTTTTCACTGTGGTTATTCAATACAAACATCGTGACTGAGGGCAATAGCACTGCCCCACCTGGGATATGAAACCTGTAATTTTGGGATTTTGACAACAAATCCTTGATAAGCCCTGAGTTTGTTTATGCTATGTATGTGGGATTATGATGTAATGTAAAACAAATATGATAATCTGTGAGCTTTATTTACAGCAATCCAAGGTGTGAAGTGTAACGGCAGCTGAGATGAATGTGTTATGTGCTGTTATTTAACTATGTGGTGTCACCTGGTGAAATAGAATGATCACTTTGCCTTTGAAGGATAATATGGGAGCCTTTATTTCTTATTACTTTTGACCCAGCACCTCAAACCAAGACCTATTTAGGGTGCGTATGCTTGTTCTTTTATAGACAATGTACCATATAATACGAACAGCTTGCAGGAGGTAGCTGTAACTAACAGCTGTTACAATAAGAATATCCTATGCATTTGCAATATTTGGAAAACATCTCATTTGGGTCTTGTTTATAGAATTTTCTAAGATTTTATACATTTGCTAAACATCACATTGGATCTTTATTCAAACTTTATCTTTATATGAGTGGACAAACATAACAAATGCAGATGCTTCTATACAGGTGTACAGCATGATACAATTAAGCAATTAACATCCTATCATGCTCTGTGGCATGTATAAAAATGCTGAACAGGCCGAGTTGACCTCAATTTTGAATCAAAATGGCAAAAGGAAAAGATCTAATTGATTTTGGCAGGAGGTTCAGTCACCAAGACTGCTCAACTGGGTACTGTTTCAATAGAAACAGTGAGTAAGGTGACATCTGTATTTAGATCTATGGGAAATAGGATCAGTAAACAGGATCAGAAATTGCGGTCGAAAGCGCACATTTGATGACCGTAATACCCATGCATTAGTGTGATATGTAATAAAAAACAGAGAAGGGAAACTCTTCTTTCGGTGATAGAGAATGTTGATGCAGACTGTGTCAGCAAGAACAGTCCGTCAACAATTACATAGAGAGGGATATTATAGTAGGATTACAGTGCATAAAAAATTTGACCTAATTACAAAGACACATGCACATTTGAGAGTTCAGTGGTGCAAAAACCATAGGCAGTATTCTCGACCAGCGGGCGATTGCATGTGTGGTGTACACCAAGAGAATGGTATGGGCCTGAATGCTCAACCCCTACAGAGAAGGGGTTTGGTGGCTCAGTTATTCTGTGGGGGACATTTTCTTGGCATAGCTTGGGGCCACTTGTCTCCTGAGAGGGAAGGGTCACTCCAAATCAATATAAAGTTATTCTGAGTGATCACTTTTATCCTGTGTTGAAACATTTCTATCCTGATGGGAGTGGTCTCTTCCAGGATGACAATGCCCCATCCACAGGGCACGAGGGGTCACTGAATGGTTTTATGAAGATGAAAACGATGCGAATAATATGCTATGGCCTTCAGTCATCAGATCTCAACCCAGTTGAACACCTATGGGAGATTCTGGACCTATGTGTTAGACACCACTCCCCACCACCATCATCAAAACACCAACGAGGAAGAGTAGAGTTCCAGAGACCTGTAGAATCTATGCCAAGGCACATTTAAGCTGCTCTGGTGGCTTGTGGTGGCCCAACACCTTAAACACACTAAAACATTTTATGTTGGGTTTTTTTTTCATTGTCACCCGTCTGTAGAATGTTCTTAGATTTTATGCTAAATTTGATCTTGAATCTTGAATGTAATCGTGAATGATTTATATAATAACCGTACACGAGTAAATACTTGTGCATCTGGCATGTTGCCATCACATGATTAAATTAAAATCTCACTTTGTCTTTTGGGTAGAAGTGAACACTTTCTATTTGGATGCTCTGCAACATTTTGACTGTACCTTTCACCAAAAACATTTTGGCCTGTAATTATAACACTCAAAATATTGTACTGTACAACTAAAACTAAATGCATGAAATTTGATTTATAAACACTGGCAGGTGCATTCAGCACAGAGCTGGCAGACTCAACACAAAACCCATGTTTTAATACACATGTAAACCCACCCACGAGAGCATTAAAAGTGGCTTTGCCTTCTGAAAAGACAATGGTACCGCACCTGTAAAAAGCTTTAGGCTAAGTCAGTCTGGTCATGACAAGAAGGTTAAACCACATTTTTGGAGGGGCTCTTCATATGAATGGGGGTGTTGTGACACACACTGAGTCATTGGGTGAGGCAGAAAATGTGTATACACAGTATAAGCATGACCTAGACCATGAGATATGCGGACAACTGCTTGCGTGACCTATAAACCCAAGTATGCTTGCAGCTTGGGGACCGATCTTTAAGCAAATCTCTGACAATGACAGGGTGGCTATGCAGAAGGGGTGAAATGGCACCCAGTGCAGCCTGAGGTGCTCGGGTCTTACTAGGTCTCTAAGGTGCAAAATCAAAATATGTAATTAGAATGTTCTTAACTGGACATTCAAAAATCTAATGCAGCAATCGCTATTGAAAGCAACGGAGTTCTTTAACACTGACAAAAAAACATTCCAAAAACCTAGGGTTCAAAGGTTAAAAGCAAGTTGGCACACCACCATCAGACAGTGTCAGTGCACGAAGTGCATTAACCAGCTTCAAGCTGCTATACACTGATTGCAGTGATATTTTCAGTCATGTGTGCAGTATCTTTAGTAAACAATGGTACAGATTAAGTTGATAGGGAGGGGTCCAGGTGTTTCAGAACACCCCCAACCAAATGCAGGCTTCCTGTGATGAGAATGTGAATGTCTGCAGCCCCTCTTAAGGGTGCAGCCTTAGCACTATCGCTGGACAGTCCTGGGAGGAAACTCCCGCACCGTGAGGCCAAGATAGGATCCTTTCCCTGGGTCATCCACCAGAGGGCGCTGAGAATGCAGGGGAACACCAGGGTGTGCGTCCTCCGCTCAGCCCTCAGGTGGGGCCTACCGTCGTAGAGCAGACCGGCCCCCCCTTGCTCGCACAAGCTCAGCCACCTGCTCTGGTTGTCGAGGCAACGGGTCAGCATCTTCTCCGTTGCCATCTGGGAACAGCGCTTGTCTGCACAGAGAAGGGTTACGGTGAGGTGAGAACTCTAGCACACAAAGAAACTACAAAACAAGAGGACACACGGACACAGAAACGGACATGAGTGTGCGCCATTTTGTCAGCAATGACAAAACAGCACACACACTCAAACAGTACTCTCAAACGACACCTTTCTCTCACCTGAGTCGTGTGGTGCAATCGTTTCCACAACGTTCGGACAGAACACGGCAAAGTCAAAGCGGCAATCCTAAGGAAAAAAATAATTTGTATTGTTTAAAAGAAACAACTTTTACCTACAGGACAAAATGGCAGTGTCGTCTGACAGCTGGCTGTGGAACAAACTTCAAGTATTCACCAGCACCTGGTGTACTTACCATGAGCGGCTTCAGTAAAGCTGTGCAGTCTCTCTCCCCTGTAGCATTGAACAGCAGTACTCTGACCACAGGCCCCCTGTCACACACAGAGCAGTGAAGGCACAAACACACACACACACACACACACACACACACACTGTGCACACACATACACACACACTCACAAACACACACACACTAACACGTGCACACACACACACACACACTCACAAACACACACACATTTACACATGTGCGCACACACACACACATGCTCACGTGTCGACTCTCTCCTGCTCTCTGAACCAGCGCACGCAGGCCAGCATGCTGTCAGTGGTGTGGGCCCCATCCAGGAAGTAGGTGATGGGACCGTGCCTCAGGATCTGGGAGCGGCCGAGCCATTCTGTGTCCTCCAGCCCTGCAGGGGGAGCCCTTATGCATAATCATGTCCTCTCATCCACATTTCTTTCACTCAAGTATCTCCTTCCTAATAACTTAATAATAGCTTCATTCTGCTGCCTCCACTCAACAGTGCAATGGGGACTCTGGGGTGATGTCATAACCAGTTATGCACAATCGTGTGGGGCTGCCAGTTGGAAATGACATGGTCTAGATGTGATATCATACTGTGGGATGCATTCCACACCGGAACTGTGTCTTAACTGGTTGACACACCCAGCAGCCAATGCAATCCCTATGCAATTTATTGATGTGTAATGAAATACTGTTTGAGAGGCATATTCCTGGTGTGTCCCCTTCGTTTAGAGCTTATACGCTAATTGGTATCGGTCAGGAGCACTACCACAAACCTTCAGCAACATTTTCATGTCAAAGTCATGTCAGCAACATAACTGCTGTAGGAAATACAGCTGGGTGCAGGACTCAATAATGAGAGTACGGTAAGATTGGACTGCTCAGGAAACAGTCATACACTTCACTTGGCCTGTCTTATGTGTGTCAGCCCACTGGTAAATGAATCAAATAGGAGCAGGCTGTTGCCTCTGCGACTTCTCACAAACCTTTCATCATGAGGACAGTGGGCTGGAACACAGGAGCCTGGGAGAGCCCAGCATTCCCTGCTGTAGGCTGGTGCTTTTCTGCGAGAATACAAATTCAGCAGCTATCAAATGCATTGTATACCACACTGTCCACAAATACAGCCCAAACTGTCCCTCGTATACATACACAACACAGGGGTCCATGCATGCAAACACAACGCTCTGTCACAATGTCCATAAATAGCACCCAAACTGTCCCTCGTATACATACACAACACAGGGGTCCATGCATGCAAGCACAACACTGTCACAATGTTCATAAATACCAGCCAAACTGTCCCTTGTATACATACACAACACAGGGGTCCATGCATGCAAGCACAAGCACTCTGTTGCATGCATGCACGCATGCACGCATGCACACGCGTGTATACCAGGCTGGTGCCAGTGCTGCAGCCAGCGGCGGCTCAGCTGCAGGGCGAGGGAGGCGTTGCAGTGCTGGTGCTGACCCGACAGGCCCAGACGCGCAGACCCGGCCGGGGCTGGGTACTCCCTCAGGTCTGGACACACAGAGAGAGGACACTGCGGGCAGAGAAATGAAGAGCATCAGATGACCCCTGCTGGGAAAATTAGATGGCCATTTAAGAATCTGTATCCAGTAGCACTGGTTAAAACATGGCACAGAGAATCAGTATAACAGAGTTCAAAGATCGTTACACAAGAGCAGTATAACATGCAGCTCATAGACACCTGGTGATAAGTGCTCAGCACTGAGTAATGGTGTAACAGTCAATTCACAGAGTAACACTGTTTGGTCACTACAGAGTAATGGTGTAACAGTCAGCTCACAGAGTAACACTGTTTGGTCACTACAGAGTAATGGTGTAACAGTCAGCTCACAGAGTAACACTGTTTGGTCACTACAGAGTAATGGTGTAACAGTCAGCTCACAGAGTAACACTGTTTGGTCACTACAGAGTAATGGTGTAACAGTCAGCTCACAGAGTAACACTGTTTGGTCACTACAGAGTAATGGTGTAACAGTCAGCTCACAGAGTAACACTGTTTGGTCACTACAGAGTATTGGTGTAACAGCTATCTCACAGAGTAACACTGTTTGATCAGTATGGTGTAATGAGGCCAGTGTTACCTCAGTCTCCTTGGCTCTTTCCTTCAGCACAGCCATTGATGCGTCTGACTGTTTCACCGTGAATGCTGGGACACCTGGCTGAGGGCAAAGGCAGGCAGGGCTCATGCACCAATAAACACACACCCTCAAACATGCCCATGTGCATGCGCACGCACACACACACACACACACACAGACGCAAATGCAGGCACATGCTCATACAAAACACACATGAATGTATCCACAGGCACTGGGACGCAGATGGACACGCGTGCATCAGGGGTGAACAGCTTCTAGTAAGACAAGTTATAATGTGACACCATCACAAACATCCAGTTAGAGCACACCACAGGCTAGGGCAGCCCAGCCCTGTTCCTGGAGATCTACCATACTGTAGGTTCTCACTCCAACCCTGACAAAGCACACCTCATTCAACAGCTACAGATCTCATTGAGCTGCTAATTAGTAAAATCAGGTGTGCCAGATTGGGGTTGGAGTGACAGCACACAGGATGCTTGACCCCCAGGAACACGGTTGGGCGGCCCTGCCATTGGCTGATTTAAGGAAATGTCCTACCACGCCCCCCCCATCGCTGCCCTCACTTTAAAAATGCCAGCTTTCTGCCAGGCGATCTCCTCTACGGTGTCTCCCAGCAGGCTTGCGTGATCAATTCCCAAGGAGGAGATCCCACACACCCACGGCTTCCTGCCAGCGAGAGATCACATCCTTCTCATGAGGTCAGACAGAAATGGTGACAGTGATGTCACGTAACTCGAGTGATTTTCACTATTCTACAAAAATCGGCTGGCATCAGTAGTATGCATTGATGTTTTGGGATGGCAATGGTGAAAAGCAGATTTTAATTTCAAGGAGGAGAGACATGTTTATGCCCAATAACAACTGCCGCTAGGATTTAGTTAAAATTCCCAATTCTCATGATACCAGTAATTTAAAAAAAAGTAAAATATATGTTGGAGTGGGCCTTTATTTTACTTTCAACCTCTGAGCTATCAATCTCAAAAGCCTTCTGAATATATTCCTTTTACCTTATCACATTTGTGCAGTCATAGGCACCTCCGATTCCAACTTCAATCACTGCTACATCTACCTGTAATGTAGGGAAATTTCTTGTAGAATTTATTTAAGCAGATGTGATCCACATAACAATCAAATGCATAATTGGATGCTCCATCCATTCTGGCTCAAGCCTGTTACCACTGTTTCCATGCCAGACATGCAGTTTTTGTCATTTTGGAGAGGGCTCCATTGAGGTGGCTGAGTGAATTCTACACCCCAGGGGTATAAACTAATTCTGATGCACAGCTGTTCTAAAAGATTGTTGGCTGGAACAAGAAAACAAAAACAAACTCTCTGTGTAAATCAAGCACCAAAATGGAAAGCACATTAAGGACATCTAGGTTTAAATGTCTGGCTTCGAAGACATTATTGAACACAATGGAATGTTTTTTTTTAAATCCATGGTAAAACTGACTACACAGCAGGCACGTAAGGGGTGGCAAAAAAAAAACAAGTAACAGGAAACAAGTTCTGTGATTGGCTGAATTCTGCATGTTGCAGTACATGCTGCAGTACAAAAGTTGAAGGCAGGTGATGAAGGCGACTCACCTTCTCCTGGAGGAAGACATGGAAGGCCATGATGGTGAGGAAGAGGAAGTAGGTGGGCATAGTGCCCTCATGAGCATCCTGGAGTCAGACATGGGCACATCGCAGGCATATAATATCAGCATACAGCACCATTTCAATACAGGCAGAATGGCTTAAATCTTCACACACCCAATCAACCCACCATTGGTCTTGCTACACCTTAAGAGAATTCCTCTGCAGCAATGATGTTTAGGCGGTGGAATGCTGCACGAAGAAGTGGTGGCCACCAGAAGAATGTGTTTTGCAACGTGCAGAGGAGGTTTCAGTGTTGAGCCCGGCATATACATGCAATTGGGCATTCCATATTGCAAGAAAAATTCGTAAAATTGGATTGCAGGCTTGTGAAAAGAAACAGGATTTTGGGGAAGATGCAAGCTTGTGCTAATTTCAGCTGTCCCGCTTTATTGGAGGAATGAGGGGATGTGAGCAACTTGCAGTTACAACTGGGTATTTCAAATACTGGAATAAAGAATTACACAATTTGACAGGGCCCTCTTGAAAAAGAGTTAACACAAATAAAATGTGAAACAAAAAATAGAGAAAAGCTATACAATGTTTTGTCTGAAGGGAAAGATAAACCACCTGTCTTTTAAGCTAAGCGTGGGAATATGACTTCAATGAGGTGATTAGGAAATTGGATTGCTGGTCCATTTCTACTCAAATAGAGCTATGTTCCAAAGTTTCAAAAACCTTTGGCACATAGTTCTCTTTTTTTCTGGGACACTAGTTATTCCAGTGTTCCACAAAGGTGAGGAGACACAGCAAAAAAACAGTACCTCCGCAAAAGATATGCTAGAACAAAAGCCTGACTTTGGAGAAGGAAAGCCTCTTAAAAATACCGCCTCTGCATAATGTTCAGAGGTGAAGACCTGACAGATGATTCATAATTTCAATCGATGTGTGATGGGTCATCTCAACCGTACAGAATTTGCATATAGTACATTCCCAGATATTATTAGTTTTACATGGATTTCAAAGTAATATTTGAAATAATATTGAAATTATAGCAAATATTGTAATATAGGCAATACGATAAAATAATGTATCGGTGGGGTGTGGTTTTTTGGTCTTTGGTGAGATGTGGATTTTGAAAAGATTTTACTTGTTTTAATGTTTCATAGAAATATATTGCATTAAATATACTGAGTGCATCTCAGAGCAAACCTACCTTTGTTGCCAGAAATATTTTGTGAAGAGCTCCTCGCTGATTGGGTGACCATTAATACGAATTCTCTCTCTGACTTCCACCAGATGTGGGGAGCTGTAAATGAAATGTAATTTTTTAAATAGCGGACAAGGACAGTCGAATTTTTTCGATTAAATTTAGCATTCTGCTTATGAGATTGATACAGCTTGTCCTGACTGCACAATGTTAAACTGCAGTCCAGGCGTTCAGTACAGGGTGTACAAGGGGCAGTCAAACAGGGACACAACAAATGGCTCATCAGAAATACAGTAGCAGCAGTTCAACAGATAAAGCAGCTTGTCAGTATGTGAAGTTTCCTTTCAGGTTAACAATCAAAGTCAAGTTTTCACAAGACAAACTTATGCAAGCCATCACTGCACTTATACAGCTGTGATTACTCTACACACACACACACACATATACTCACTCAGGCTCAGTCAATAATTATCCAAACAGAGATACTGCGCAGCAAAGTCCAGATACAGTTACATTTTTTCCTTTGTGGAACAAATTATTTTTTGTAAAATTAGTACCTCCTGTTAACAGAGTAGAATGTGTTCTGTTATGTGATAGGATCTGATTTGCTGTTAGTGTGCTACCTGTAAAATCCAGTGCGGAATCCATAACTCCTGAGTATATTTTCTGTAAAAGCACACGTTGATCCCTAAAGGGGCAATCACATGTTATATAAGTATGTCTTGAGTTAATTACTCAGCTAGAAGAAATGCCTCTACACAACAACTACAGCACACGCCACAACAGTCTCCTCCACCTTGCCCTTGGTCCCAGCAACATGGATGGCATGAAGACAGTCAAGCTCTTCTATCTAAAAAAGAAGCAACAAAAAGGAGAAATCTGTTAAGGACAAAACACAGGCACAAGCTCACAGATGTGGTAACACGCATACATTGTGTACATTTGCATGTCTGTATTGATTTCTGTGAATGTGTGCATATGCACGTGTGTGTGTGTGTGTGTGCATGCGAGTATGCATGTTTGCATGCATTTGCGTCTGCAGATGTGCATGGGTGAGCGCACGCGACATCGATGGCCGCAGGCTCAGCCGTATACCGTGAGGCCAGCACGCTGCAGAAAGGCCCTGGCGGCGCTCAGCGCCGTGGCGGGATGGCTCCTCTGCTGCTGCGGCTGCAGCTGCAGCTGCTCCAGAACACTGCTGTTGGACTGCAGCGCATTCAGCGCGTGCACCGCATCCTGCAAGCACACACGATCAAACCTCCTGGCTCTGTTTTGGTCTGCATGCTAACACTGCTTCCCAGTCATTTGCTTTAATGCTGACAAAAATGCTATGTCTTTGGTATGGTAACAAGCAGCCCACTAAATCATACCGTGCGCATCGCCAGCTTGCTGTCATTTTGGTGTTATGAATTTACAGTTGAGGTGTTCAACATGCAGCGTATAATTTATGAGAGACATTTCGTTTACCTGATATTCCATTCTGAGGAGTCGTACGGTCTTGATCGTGTTTTGGTGCTGAAAAAATGAGACTGAACATCGTTGCCAGACACTGAGGAAGCGCACCATAGTGGACCTTCCATAAGTTCTCACCACCCACTACTTTACTGAACTGGCTGTCACCAGTTATCAGACTTATTGATAACTGTAGCACGTGTTTATCTACAGTCATACCAAAACTGATAGTTACTGTTATACTGTAGTTACGTCATTGGAATGTTCACTTTTTTGTAACTACTGTCAAACGATAACTAAAACTGCAGTATTACTTGTATCCACTATGCAAATACACAAAATTATTGATCGATCGATCAGTCCAAAGTCATGTATGACAGGAGACTGAGGCAAAAACCAACCATAACAATAACCTGTGAGAGGAAGAGGTGTGCAAATGTGTCAATCGACTCTAAGAGCAACAAACTCTATTCCTAAATTCTAATGTTAAGCATTCTGATGCTTGCATTGGGATGGCAGGTATGCCATCCACCAAGTTTTGGCTTGGTAGGGCATGCCCCATACGTATACAACATTGATAATTTGGCACTTTTCTGGGTTTCCTACAGAAATAACCATCATAACCATGGACTCTCAGCCCTTAATAACATTAAGCTTCTGCACCTTCTGACATCAAATAAACACAGAATTCAGATAAAACTTCACACGGCCACACAATAAAGCTCCATTCTTCCATTCCGTTCTTCTTTTTCATCATCACAATCAACAATTCTCCTCATTGGACATTTAGCTACATCTTCTGACATTTTGCCAATAGCAACATCTGGTCAAAGTAGTCTGATCTACTTTGAGTAGTCTGAAGTAGCCAGTCGCGGGATACTCATATACACAGGCAAAATTGACATGTAAGGAAGCAGACATATAATGCTTTTTCAGCCATCCATCCAATATCTATACCTGCTTATTCTGGGCAGGGTTGCAGGGAATGCTGGAGCCTATCCCAGCTTGCATTGGGTGAGTGGCAGGAATACACCCTGGACGGGTCGCCAATTTATCACAGGGCACACACACGACTCACCACTCTCTCACACACTGATACATATGGGCAATTTAGAATCTCCAGTCGGCCTACCTGCATGTCTTTGGACTGTGGGAGGATACCAGAGTGCCCGGAGGAAACCCATATGGACAAATGCCGGATTTGAACTCAGGACCTTCTTGCTGTGAGGTGACAGTACTACCCACTGCAGCATCGTGCCACCCCTCTTTCAGCCAAAAGGACATATGATTTATTAGCTTACACAAATTAAATAAAATATATTCCAAAACAATGCTGTCCAATGTTTCCTAAATTATTTAATGTAACTTCTGAAGACAAACGTGATCTCTCTGAAGAGATTTGTGTCTCATCATTTGACTGGCATTTGACACTTTCATGTGATACGTAAAGTTATAATGGCCACATTTTCTTCTGATGGCGAGATGTGATTGCATTTGTGTAATGCTTATTGTGTAATGCCGTGTATTTACGCATGTGTACATTGTCAATTGAAGTAATCCCGTAATCCAGTTGTTTATTTTCTTACAGACACACAGAAAGTCAGGTGATATAAACCTGTAGCTATGTTGATCTATACAGTTTTATGTGCTGGGTGAGGAATGCATGACAGGATTATGGATGCACATCCAAACAGGTGCTGGGTGTAACAGAAAACAAAATGCATCAAAGAAAAAACCCGCAGACAAGTCTGCATTTCATCATTTACCAGCAGACAGGCATTTCAGTCCAAACAGGATCTCCATCAGTTCAATACAGTGCACTTCATCTTTCATATACAGTCTGAATGTTACATCACATGACACTTAGTTAATGTGGGCCCACAACCTTACTTATCTCATGTACACACTGACGCAATTAAAATGACAGTGAAGAGTACTTAAAATACGAAAGCCAACATTTTCAGACCAAAAAACGCATATTTAAGTATGTCATAACAAATCAGTCTCATAAATAGATATATCCAGTCAAATTACAGTCAGTAAGTAAAAGAGTGCACCCATTAGTTTAAAGAAATGGGCTAATATCAAATTCTTGATTAAGACCTCGCAGTGCCGCTGTGTTCAGTTTATGTATCCAGATTTCCCGTTTGAGGAGAACGTTATCCACGCTGACCCCTCTTCTAGGTGGTTTCATCTGTTCAATACTCCTCTCGTCTACGGTCCTAATGCTGTTCCTGTGTTCCGCTATGCGTGTTGGCGAGGTATGCCCCATTCAGTTACTTGCCTGAA